>NC_058409.1:70200052-70287409 GCF_002201575.2 Neomonachus schauinslandi | reverse complement strand
TTTCCTTTCCTTTCCTTTCCTTTCCTTTCCTTTCCTTTCCTTTCCTTCCGTTCCCTTCCGTTCCCTTCCGTTCCCTTCCCTTCCCTTCCCTTCCCTTCCCTTCCCTTCCTTCTTTCCTTCCTTCCTTCCTCCTTTTTTTCCTCCTTTTCCTTTCTTCTTTCCTTAGTTTCCTTCCTTCCTTCCTTCCTTCCTTCCTTCCTTTCTTCCTTCCTTCCTTTCTTCCTTTCTTTCTTTCTTTCTTTCTTTCTTTTTCTTTTCTTGCTTTTCTTGCTTTTCTTCTCATTTTGTTTATAATAGAAAACTCTTCCAGGATAATAAAAAAGGATATATTCTTAAGGTAAATGTACTGGGACACTTCTGAAGGCATCAATCAGACTGTTCGGTAAGGAAAGTGGAATTTTGTTCTCCATCTTCTTTAACTTTTCACCTTTGGCTTTAGAACAAAGTCTGCTTGAAAAGAAGAAGTTAAAAAAAAAAAAGATGTCAAAAAGAGTTGTAAATTATAGAATGACATCTACCATGCAGTTCTTCTGTCACTCTCACTAATATTGCTTAGCATTCTGAGTTTTAAAAATAACACAGTTACTGAGATTTAAAACTCTGTGGATGCAGAATACATTTTTGAAAATAAGACTTTTTGCTATGCATAGCCAATTATAGTCCACTGAGAAAATGATGTATTTTTCCAATACATTTTTATTATGTACTTAACTGACGGACCTTCCCAGCTTCTTCATAGACATTCCACTCCATCAGCCACTGTACATAATATACTTCTTAGGAATCTACTTAAATTTGTATTTACCTGTGAGGCTAGATTGGCTCCAGAGGACACAGTCCTTTTTTCCTTGAGTAAATTATACATATTTTAGAAAACTATCTAAAAACATATTTACCTCATATGGAATTCTGGTCTCAAGGGTAATTAAGACCAGTTTTTAAAAAGCATAGCCAATGCACTTTAACTCTCTCAGGTAAATAAGATATATTTTATAATCATCTAAGAACGATTTCTCTCTTCCTTTCCTTCTCTTTCCCTTCTCCTGTAACTATCACCATGCCTCTTTTATACACATATTTAGTAATTATTTCAATGTTTCCTTAGATACTGCTTTTTCTCTCAGGGGCCAGCACACCAATTACGCTCTCCTTCCATTCCATGCACTGGCAACTCTACACGGAAGAGGCACAGCCTACCCTACATATCATTTCTAGGAGAGAAGTTACTTTTAAGATCCAGATTCTTCATATACAACTTCTTTGGTTTTCACATTTTAACAAGAAGTTCCAATGTTGGGGCATTTACCCATAGAGCAAGAGTAGAATTTAGAATTTCTTTTGCTAAGAGATGCCTAATAGAATGAACACTGTATTTTTTAAAAGATTGTATTCATTTATTTGAGAGAGAGTGAAAGAGCGCAAGAGTGGGAGGGTCAGAGGAAGAAGCAGACTCCCCGCTGAGCAGGAAGCCCAATGCGGGACTTGATCCCTGGACTCTGGGATCATGACCCGGGCCGAAGGCAGCCATTTAACTGACTGAGCCACCCAGGCACCCATGAACACTGTATTTTGAGCTTGTCTTAAACATGGAAGGAATATCCGAAAGGAAATAGGCAATAACATCCTGGTAATTATTTGCAAAAGCCACTATATACCGCAATCCTTATGAAAGCCAAAGACATAAATGAAATTTCCTAGAAAAAAAAAAAAATGCTTTCTCATTTAGCTCTTCTGCACTTCTGAAACATCCTTTACACACTGATTTCTTTGCACAGATTGAATAATGAAAATGCTCAACCCATTCTTCCTTTGTCCTCCAAGAATATTGCAATAGTTCCCCCAGGAAGAAAGCAGTAGAAAATCCATGTGACAGTAATTGTTAAGCGGTTTGTGCTGACCACGTGAGAGTAAAACTAAAAACTTGGGGGAAAGGTATTTCCTAGAAACTGTAAGATGAATGTAACAAATAGAATAATGCCTGGTTTGTTTCTCCTCCTCTTTGCCTCTGAGGAATAATCCTTTACGTTTTGTGAGACTGGCTTCTGAAGTTGTTGTGGATAAATGTTACCACTGTATGCACTCTTCCACCGGGAGGTCAAGATTTCTACTGGTGTCTTCCTCGTCGGTGTAATTGGGACCTGAGGGTTCATCCAGCCTGTCCAAGGTCGTGCAAGCCTCTGAACCAGATCCTCTAGGTTTAGGGCTCATACAACCCTCCCTATTAAAATATTTGCAGTGATTGCTAAGCTTCCAGATGTGGATGAGGGCTTTCTGTTGGGCTGGTGGCCTAAATCCTAATCAGCTTTCCTGTCAGATTAGTCTTACAACTCAGGTGACCACGAGTCCCGGTTTGCCCAGTGGAGTCCCAGCGTACAGCTGTTATCCTGCTGTGACTAGTAATACCGCCCAGTTTTGCTTTCACAAGTGTCTTGCTTTGGATGAGAAAGGATATGATCTCTCTCCTTGCATAGAGTTCTTTAGATGTGTTGGTACTTTTTATGTTCATGAGGGGTTACTTTTTCTTTTTTGCTACTCAGGTAAATTTGAGGAGATGAAAAAAAGACCCTAGTTTGCATCAAGAAACCCTAGGAACCATATTAAAACATAGGTTCCTAAGCTCCACCTCAAGAAATTCCTATTCAGTAAGGATGGGGTGGTTGGCAGGAATTTTTTTTTTTTCTTTTTTCTTTTTTTTTTTTTTACCTAGGTGATTCTTAGGCACTCTGGAGTTTGAGAACTTCGGTGTCAAGCACCGGCAAACTCAGCCTGGCTATTTGACCCCTAAACTCTGAACGCAGTCCATGCAAGGGGACATAACTCCTCGAAGGTACTCAGATGAACATAAGGTCAAGCTGCTCAGCTGAGTCCGGCTGGGTAATGCTGACGGGCTAGAACAGCCACTGTCCCCCAAGCTCAGTACCTTGTCATGCCTGAAACTCAGGTGGTTGTTTTGGAGGAAATTTCATTGGGAAACTTCTTTCCTGAGTCTCTCGGGCCAAGTGCACAGACACTGCTTCAGACAGGTGAATTAAGTGACACGCCCGAGGATGCTATTTTAAATATTTTGCAAGGTGAGTGGTGAGTATGGATTGAATCATGGTTTGTTTCTGGGAGGTGGATCCTAGAACAAAAGGCAAATCATGAAGCGAGGCAGCCCCTCCACCCTCCGTTCCTTCTCAGGCATTGTGCTGTGCACAGTCAAGGACACATGCCATTCAGCGGTGGCGCTGCTTTGCTGACACTCTCAAAGTCATTCTTCGCTTTCGCAGCTGTCAGGGCCCTGCACACATTATGCATTCCTTCTGGGCACCCGATGCTCACATTCCACCGAGCAGGCAAAGCAGGCACCTACACAAAAGGAAGCAAGGACTCTTGGCCTCCCAAAGATCGGGGCTGTGGGCCTCGCACTTATTAACCGATGGCCGTTTACATTCCCCGGGTCACTTTTATTAGGCTTTCAAGGACACCTGCATTTGAGGGGTCTCAAAATGTTTTCTCGTCACTTTCATCTTTGCCGCCTCCTCCCACCCCACCTTGCCCCTTCTCCCGTACACTATCTTGCATGTCTGGGCTCTGTAGAAGGAAATTAAACTGTGATTTGGTATGCTAAATTACCTGAACTAAAAACTATAATTTGCAATATTATTAAGTCATCACTGTCACGGATTTCAATTTCTTTCTGTTTAAACCTCTAACTCACAGCATCGCTCTTTTCGCTTATTACTGAAAGGAGAAAAGGAGAGAGAAAAGCCCTTGGTTGCACTACCGACTGATCATATCTGTCAGGAAAGTTAAAATAGTGTGCTTCCAAGTGGTTCCTTCAGCCCAGCCAGTTTTTAGTTAAAAACTCCACGTCGCTTTCACCGTGTGCTTGTTCATGCGTGAGGGTACATGGGAAAGATGTGGGGCTCCTTGGGGGCTCCGGACAGTTTGGGTCAGTTGCAGGAATTGGAAATTCCCGTATTTCTATGTCCCAAGAAACCTTGACCAGGTTTCAGTCCTGGATGATGAGGACTTTTTCTTTCTGAACTGCTATCTCCAGTCCTTTTGGCAACACCTGGATATTTTCTGTTAGCTGGCAACATTGGGTGTCTTCATGGCAGCCAGGAGCCCAATCTCCTTCTTCTGCCATATTCTCTATGTTGCTCCTTTGAATTAGGCATGAATATTTTCTGTAAGAGTGGATGAGTCAGGATAGGCGAGGTGTTGCTGCAGTAATGAATCCAAATTTTGGTAGCTTATAATCACAGGCTTTATTGCTTGTTTATAATCTTTGTCCACCTTGGCACACAGGGAGCTTTGCTCCGCAGCTTTACCATCAGCCTCACCTTGGGCCCTAGGCTGACAGAGCAGCTGCTATTTGGAATATTGCCAGTTACCAGTTCTCTGAAGGAGAAAGATGGCAAAGCATGCACTGACTCTTAAAGCTTCCTCCTGGAAGCGACACAGACCACTTGTGGTCACCTTTCGTTGGCCAAAGCAAATCACTTCGAGTGACTGGAAAAGTGCAATCCTACTGCAGGCCCAAACGAGAGAGCCAGAATATTTGTGCATGGACTTAACGATTACTACAAGCATCTAGTAGGTTCATGAGCTTAAAATAATGAAGAAAGAGAATGATCATTAAAAAGTTTGCCTACCCAAACAATGTAAGCTGAACCATTAAGAATTTAGTGCTTCTGCCCTGCACTTCAGTAACATTACAAAAGCAAGGTGCAGACCTTGGTAACTATTAAGAAACAGCAATGTTGAGATCTGATCATGGGGTCCTGTTGCTGGTGTCTCCCTCTCTGACAGCCTGGGCAGGGACCAGAGCACAAGGAGGGATGTTCTCTGTAATACATCAGCAATGATCTCGGGAACAAGGTGACTGGAATAGGTGGTCTACTCTTTTTTATTATTATGTTAATCACCATACATCACATCATTAGTTTTTGATGTAGTGTTCCATGATTCATTGTTTGCATCTAACAGCCAGTGCTCCATGCAGTACGTGCCCTCTTTAATACCCATCACCAGGCTAACCCATCCCCCACTCCCTCCCCTCTAGAACCCTCAGTTTGTTTCTCAGAGTCCATAATCTCTCATGGTTCATCTCCCCCTCTGATTTCCCCCCCTTCATTTTTCCCTCCTGCTATCTTCTTTTTTTTTTTTTTTTTAACATATAATGTATGATTTGTTTCAGAGGTACAGGTCTGTGATTCAGCAGTCTTATACAATTCACAGTGCTCTAGGTGGTCTACTCTTTCTGCTCTTCTCTCATTCACCAAGTCTCCACCGAAGATCTAGATTTTACCAGGTGACGGTGCCATTAGAGTAATGGTTTACTCAGGCTCTAAAGTCAGACTTCCTTAATCTAGATCCCAGCTCCATCACTTACTAGCTAAAAGACCTTGGATAGGGGTGCCTGGCTGGCTCAGTCAGTGGAGCATGCCATTCTTGATTTCGAGTTGTGAGTTCAAGCCCCACGTGGAGTGTAGAGAGTACTTAAAAATAAAATATTAAAGGGCGCCTGGGTGGCTCAGATGGTTAAGCGTCTGCCTTCGGCTCAGGTCATGATCTCAGGGTCCTGGGATCGAGTCCCGCATCGGGCTCCCTGCTCCTTGGGAGCCTGCTTCTCCCTCTGCCTTTCTCTCTCGCTCTGTCTCTCAAGAATAAAAAAAAAATCTTTAAAAAAATAAATAAATAAATAAATAAATAAAATAAAATAAAATATTAAAAAAAATACATGTTTTTTAAAAAACACCTTGGATAACCTTGGATAAATTGCTTTACCTCTCTATGGCCCCAGTTTCTTCATCTGCATAATGGATATGATAATAGTATTTACTTCATAGCATGGATCAAATATATTTATAGCTCTTGGCCCAAGGCTCTATAAATGTTGTCCCTAACACGAGATCACTTACAATTTTTATATTTATTTTAATATAATTAAAGATTCTGAAAATTGTGGAAACTAGCTCTTTTTCCATTGCTTTGATAAAATATTTTAAATATTCCTCATTCTTCAAAATCAGGTTTCAAGGTACATCTTAAGTGCTAGGAGGCGCCAACAAAAAAGACACCCCTATGGGTATCTTTTGACCAGTCATCCACAGTAAATGCTTCTGTCATTCAAATTTTTTTTTCTTTAGTCACCTTGATCATAAATTGGACTAGCAAAGAATTATATAGGCTGGTGAGGATTCTGAATTTCTTTCAAGGTTGATCTAAGTATTTAAATATGATGCGCATAACCTAATAAGACACAGATGTTCAGAATCAAAACATAACCCTAGGTCATGACATAAGTCAAGGACAAGAACACTGTGGGGCCACAATTATAGCAGAAGCATGAAGGATACCTGTACTTCTTGACCTTGTAGAGTCAGCTCATCTTGCAGCCTTCAGATTGTGTTGAGTGCTCTTGAATAGGCTGGCCAGTCCACTAACGGCTAGTCTACTGTGAACAGTCAAGGTAACAGCATCACTTCTCGTATTTACTTTGCTGATAACAGTGCTCGAGAAATAGATGTGCAAGTGGATGTTAACTATATTTTCCATGATATTACAAGGCTATTAATAGAAGGAATGAAAGTCACAGAATAACAGCTTGCCCCACATAAATTTTATTTCCCGTCAAAGATTTGAATCAACAACGCAGAACTAAAGTTCTTAGGGCATGGGGCTAAGGAGGTCAGGCAGTCATGGGTTTTGTCGTGTAGCCACAAAGGATATTCCTACCCCTTCTAACCATGTCAGAATGTCCCCTGGCAAAATAGGAAGCCAAATTAAAAAATTGGCAGGGAGCCATGTACATTCAGAACCGCTCTGAGGAATCTTGTCAAAGGACTTCTGTCTTGACAATGTTTCAGTAGTTCCAAACCCACCACACCCTGCTTTTCAGCAAGCACTAAGTCCTAACTCTATATGCAGTTGTGTCATGTGTTTAGCTGGTCTGGAAAATGCTTTCCTCTGCAAGATAAACAAGGAAACTCGTTCTAATACTTCATACACCTTTAGGAGATCTAGAACATAGAATAAAATCCACATCAATTACATGAATCTAATCATCTGGGTCAAAATTATCTAGTTTTTCAGTAGCATCAGATCTGCTTTATAGCTTCCAAAGCTCAATTTATTACAGAATAATTATCCCAATTCATTTAGTATTAAAGACTACTAAACAACCAATCAGAAGACCTGTATTCTAGATCTGCCTCTGGTACTGTCTTGAGCAACTGGCTTTACCTCTCTTGACCTAACATATAAAATGGGTTATTTGGACTAGAGTAGAGGTTAGCAAACAACCGTCCATGTGCCACATCCAGCCTATTGCCTGTTTTTGTAAATAAAGTTTTATTGGAACACAACTACATCCATTCGTGTATTTAGTATCTGTGACTGTTTTCATGCTACAACAGCAGAGTAGTTACAGCAGAGACCATATGGCCTGGAAAGATGAAAATATTTACTCTACAGCCCTTTACAGAAAAATTTACTAACTCCTAGGTTGGAAGCTATCTATATTCCTCTCTTTCCTTGTCTGCAAAATGGAAATAAAAATAGTACCTCAGAAGATGATAAGACTCAAATGATAGTTCTTAATACAGTTCCTTTTTAGTAAACGTTCACTAACATAATTATATCAGTGCTAATTAAGTGGTGAGAATAATTACTCTCAGAATTCTAGCACTTTCCCATTGCAGAAGAAATAGCGCCTGCTGCAGTGATCTGAGGAAGATACTGCATGGAAAGGAAAGAATGGCAGTTGAGGCCTGTGACTTGGACAGCTGGACTTGTCCTAACAGAGTCAAAGACAGGCCATAGGCAAACTATATTTCTAGCCTAAAGGGTGCTAGAAACACACATTATGTAAATATTTACTTGACACTTAAGCCAACCTTGGAAGGCTATGATTAAGACTAGCCAAGAGAGGAGTTGAAGGTATTCCAGGGCAAGGGGAGCCGAATGCCAAAGAGCATGAGGAGCAGTAAGTAGAAAAATCTGGTTGGAACAAAATATTCTGATACGAGAATTTTGAGTGACAAAGCTAGGAAGGTTGGTTGGGGCCAGCTTGTAGAGTTTTGAGCACTGGAGCAAGGAATGTGGAAAGTTTTTTTTTTATGTGCGTTGAGATCCACTGAAGGTCTCTGAACCTGAAAGAATTAGTATTTCTAGAATAGTGTATCCTGATGGTATAGAATGCATTAGAGGACAAAGAAATAGGAAATTAACTTCATTTTATAGAGATCAAAGACAGTTTTGTCTGCATTGTTGTCATAATTATAAGAATGTTTTTGTTGTTTCTGTTTGTTCTTATAATCCTTTTCTGAAACTTCACTTAAACCTACTTTACATAGTGTGTTTAAAATGAAGTTGTAGCTAATGCACAAATGTAAAAATGAATTCATATTTTTTCTTAAAAAATGCTACTTAAAAAGCATTTTACATGTACTTCAAAAAAAAATATTTGCAATGTTTTCAATTTATTCAACAATACTAAAGGCCTACTGTGTAAAAGGGGAAAATGAGTAAAACATGGGTTCTGTCTTCAGTCTAGGAGGGAAATAAGTGCCATAAAAAATTAATACAATGCCATAAGTGATTTGAGTATTCAAAAGGAGCAAGAGGCAGGAAGGGCTCTAAAAGTGTTGTAGACACTGTTAATTGTCTACCCAATGTCCATGTCCCATTTTTCCTCTGATAGTAGTAGACTGATTATATGTATAACAGCAAAGAATCTGGCTAAATATTCGTTTTCTAAGGTTTCATTACAGCTATGCATGGCTTCCTATAATATAGTTTTGACTAAAGATCTGGAAGAGAACTTTGCTGGAGATTTCTAGAAAACCTTTTTACTGTCTTGATAAATGAGGACAGATACTGCTGGCTCCATTCTTCCTCTTTCCATCTAGTCTTGAATGTGGATGCAATGCCTAGGGCTAGGGCAGCCATCCTACCACCATGAGACAATAAAAAAGAGGGTGATGGAATGAAGAGATAGAAAGTTCTTGAGGCCCCAATGATATCATTGAACATCTGGAACAACATTTGTAACCACTGACTTCTGCACTTCCTATTATATGAGGAAAATTAGTTCTATGACCTAAACTACTGTTAGTTGAATATTCTGTTGCAGGCAGCTGAATGCTAGAAGATTCACTGAGAAAAGTTGATTCTGTGTTTATTCACTTCTACAACTATTTATTTCTTCAACTCTTGTATTTCTTCAAGTATTTTGAAGCACCTACTATGTGTCAGGCACTGTGTTAGAGGCTAGGATTACAAATAGAATGATTCTACCCTTAATTCCCCTGTGCAAGAATGCCTGCTAATTCTGTTGAAGATACTCTGGTGGAGGACAACAGAAGGCCTCTTTTTTCTCCATCTCTATCTTTCATATCATTCTAACTGCTCTCTGTCTTTACCCTGTAAAAGAAACAAAAAGAGCGCCTGGGTGGCTCAGCCGGTTAAGCATCTGCCTTCGGCTCAGGTCATGATCCCGGGGTGCTGGGATCAAGTCCCGCAGCAGGCTCCCTGTAGGGAGCCTGCTTCTCCCTCTCCCTCTGCCTGCCGCTCCCCTCCCCCTGCTTGTGTGTGCGTTCTCTCTCTCTCTGTCAAACAAAATCTTAAAAAAAAAAAAAAGACACAAAGTGAAATAAGGCCAGAGAATCTCATATATATAAAACATGCCTTCTCCACATTCCCTCAGAATAGAAATGACCACGTTGTAAGAAGAGGTCAAGAAAGCTAGTACAAATCCTTTATTCTACCTCATATCTTGGCCCAAAGAGCACTCTCTGAGCTCTAGCATGGCTATGGGTTCTTCATCTAGAACATTGTAACAGACCCATTTGGAAAAAGGTTGGTTCTCATGTGGGTATACTACTCCCCAAAATAAAGACGGTCATTAAGTGAGTCCTCAATCCCAAGGCCCTAAACTGCCTCTTGAGCCTTGCCTTGCTCGGGATTGTACAAAAAGAAATCCACAAGCATGAGACATGGCTGGAGAACGTTTTTACTCTACACAGGTGGCAATATATCACAGGAATGCTCTGGAGTCTTCCTTCTCGTCTCGTTTTTCACCATCTTAAAAGCAAAGGTTATCTGACGGTAAATGCTTTGTGTTCAGTCTCTCGTTTTGAAACTGTATTTTGGGAAATGAGCTGAACGTAGTATCAAATGGTGTCAAATCTCTGAATATAATCCAATCAAGAATTAGCTTTTGGGGCGCCTGGGTGGCTCAGTTGGTTAGGCGACTGCCTTCGGCTCAGGTCATGATCCTGGAGTCCCGGGATCGAGTCCCGCGTCGGACTCCCTGCTCAGCGGGGAGTCTGCTTCTCCCTCTGATCCTCCTCCCTCTCGTGCTCTCTGTCTCTCATTCTCTCTCAGATAAATAAATAAAACATCTTTAAAAAAAAAAAGAATTAGCTTTTGATAAGAAAACCTAATTGCTTCAGAAAGGATCATGTGGCTAAGATGCTGTAGGGATAAGGCCAGTCACAGACTAGTGTGCCATTTACCAAAGCTACTAGGATAAACTCAACCCATCCTTCTTGCCAACACACCAGTATCTCCTTTTGCCTTCCTCGTTGCTGCTAATGCCATTATAACTGCCCTGTCACCGCAGCAGCTCAGGACCCTGAGTCCCACCAGCATACATTGCTTCCTTCTCCCTACCGTCTCTGGCCTCCTCTCCTCCCAGATCATGTCACTGCCACTGCCTTAAGTCAGGCCATCATGACCTCTTGCTGGAACTAGCAATGGCCTACCAACTAGTCCTCTCAACCCCAAGCTCTTGAATCCAACCCACATCTGCTTCCTGTGGCCTCTAGTGTGTAAGTTCCATGGAGCAGGGACCTTGTTTGTTTGCCTTGTTCACCACTGCATTCCTAGAACGGAATACAGTGCCTAGCACATAGTTAGCTCTCAGTAAATAGTGGTTGGATGAATGCATCATACAGAACAACCCTGATCTGATTTTGATCCCCTGCTGAGCCTTATTGTCTCCTCCTTTCCCATGCTATAAAGTCCGGCCCTCCATAGGGTGGCATTCAGGAGCTCCAGCACTTGATACACACTCTGACATTCTTGTATTCATCCCTCTACATTCTGTCATCTACTCTCTGTCCCAACCAAACCAGGTGACATTACTTTTCCAAGACAGGATCTTTGCGCCTCCTTCCAGTGTCTGAGCCTTCGCTCCCTCTCCCTATGGAATACCTGAAAAGCCCTGGAGGCCATCCCTGCCAGTCCAAGTCCTAAATCCTACCTCTCCCTTGAGAACTTTCCTATGGGAAGGCTTTACTAAAAATAATAATAAACATGTCAGTTTTTTGTGCTAGCTCACATTTCCTTCTCACAAAAACCCTAGGAGGCAGATGTATTTATCCCCAGTTTAAAGATAGCAACACTGAAACTCAGAGCATTTTTAAGGATTTGCCTGAGTTCGCACAGCACAGGCAGGGTAGGATTTGAATCCAGTGCTAAAGCCTCTCCCTTAAACCTGCCTGCTATTATCCTGTCATCCACTATAATTGCCCCTTGTGCATTTTGGAGGCACAGAACCTACAAACCGGCAGCCAAGGAGATGAACCAGCTATGGACAGAATTTAAAAGTATCTTCAAAAATTAGAAGATCAGAAATTTTGAACTTTGAACTTCTCTTGAAATGAGGAAGTTCTGGCAACACTGGGTGTGGGTTCCCACATGGACATGATCCAGGGGAGCTAGGTCATAAGATGCCCCTCCACATGGGACTTGGACTCTCACCTAGTCTGGCCAAGGCAGGCATTTGAGTTTGTGTCCCTGGTAGCATCTTGTTGGCACCTGTCATCAAGCATTTTTCAAACACTCCCTAACTCATTCCACCTTTCGGAGGCTACAAGCTTTCCCCTTTATTTCTGTCTTCTTTACTCTGTTTTCTCTCTCTAATGTGAAATCAGTGCTTGGCATGTTGTGGACCCTCAATTATCTTTTTATTAAATTGAATATAGGTAAGTTTGCAGGTTCGCTAATAAGCCCAACTTTGAAGACTTCTCTAAATACAGCTTTTTGGGATAGAAATGTAGTGATCCAAAGGGGTACCTGCCCCCCAATGATTATAGCAGCAATGTCCACAATAGCCAAATTATGGAAAGAGCCGAGATATCCATCAACAGATGAATGGATAAAGAAGATGTGGTATATATATTCAATGGAATATTAGTCATCAGAAAGGATGAATACTTACTATTTATATCGACATGGATGGAACTGAAGGGTATATTGAGTGAAAGAAGTCAATCAGAGAGAAACAATTATCATATGGTTTTACTCATATGTGGAATTTAAGAAACAGCGCAGAAGATCATAGGGAAAGGGAGGGAAAACCGAATGGGAAGCCATCAGAAAGTGAAAAAAACCATGAGAGACTGAACTCTAGGAAACAAACTGAGGGTTATGAAAAGGGATGTGGGTGGGAGGAAGGGGTAACTGGGTGGTGGGCATTAAGGAAGGCACGTGATGTGATGAACACTGGGTGTTATATGCAACTGGATGAATTACTGAACTCTACATCTGAAATGAATGATGTACTATATGTTGGCTAATTGAATCTAAATTTAAAAAAAGAAAAAATAAATACAGCTTTTGGGTTAATTTTAGTATAGCCAACTCTCACTTCGTCCCATTTGTAGAAAAGTAGTAGGAGTGAAGAGCCACTGAATAATCTCTGAGGTTTTTGTTTGTCTGTTTTTTATGTTGCATTACCTTGATGTTTTCATTAGATTCTCATTAGATATTTGCTTCTGATTGTGCTCATTGGTAGATGGTGAAATCATTTTGCTTTCCCTGGGATGTCATCCCTGCTTCCACCAATTAGCCATGTCCTCCCCTTTGTATGCCTCTAGTGTAGAATTTCTCCGATAGAATCGTGAGGATTGTTTACTAGCCTGTTCTCTTCCTGGCAGGGACTGAGTATTATTCATCTTCATACCTCTCGTACTCCACACACTGCCTGGTGTATAATAGGTGTTCAATACAGTTTCATTGACTGAATTATCGCCTGAAGTACATGCACAATATATAGATGATCTCAGTTGAAGTTTCTTTTCTTTTTTTTTTTTTTAAAGATTTTATTTATTTATTTTAGAGACAGAGCACAAGAGGGGGGAGCGGGAGAGGGAGAAGCAGACTCCCTGCTGAGCAGGGAGCCTGATGCGGGACTCGATCCTGGAACTCCAGGATCATGACCTGAGCCGAAGGCAGTTGCTTAACCAACTGAGCCACCCAGGCGCCCCTCAGTTGAAGTTTCTTAAGTCTGACATGAAGAGACATTGGCACGACTCCCTCAGGTTAATCAATGGTATTGATAATTTAATATAGCATTTTCCTTTATACTTCCTTCCAGTTAAAAATTTTAACATGAAGTTCTTTAAACACCAAAGGCATATGTTGTTGTGGAGTTCTTGGTAAAATCAAGAGGCTTCAGAAATGGCTTATTCTTTCTTCTTTTGAAGCAGTTTTAACAGGCAGTAATTGGGTTCATTAGCCTGTGCTTCTGTCTACCACGGCCTTCGGGGGCCAGCCCTGAGACCCCATGGAGGGCCTGTATGTTTGATCTGTCAGCAGATACAGTTCCTGGCCCTGCTCTGACTTCACTGACCAAAACAAATGACAGCATGGTACTCCATTTTCTTAATGTCACCAGGCCCAAGTATAAATATTGCACACTAATAAAAAAAGACATACCTTCTCTTTTCTGCTGTTGGGCTAGAGTAAAAGTGTTCCAGAGTCATAGCTTTCCCCTTTCCAGGGGTTTCATTCTGATATTTTACTGCCTTAATGACAAGATTTTGCCTTGAACTCCGCAGCTTACGTGATGTCATTTAAACATTCTAGAAATAAAATACGGGTTAACATTGATGGAATATTGCTGTGTGGGCCAAGCCCGAGGACAAGCATCCTAATTGGATCGTTATTTCTGATCCTTATGAGAACCCTAAGGAATGGGTATTTCTGTTAACCCAGATCTTGCATTTGAGGAAACTGAGGCTTAAGTGGGTTAAAGAACTCAGACAGAGTCTCACCTGGTAAAACCGCAGTGTGGAATTCCAGTTCAAGCCATGCAAGCATTTACTCTTCTGCTCTCCCAGCATTCTTTTCTCATAGGCAGCTTTGCAGAAATTCCCCAACCAGAAAATGCTGGTGGCTCTCACTAGAGGAAGTTCCTAACTGGGTGACATGGGCTGCTATTAGTCAACTCTTATTGAAGTACATGAGAGGAAGCTAGACACAAGTGAGATTCATTTTTAAATAAGGCACAGAGGAACATTAGCAAAGTCTTCCAGCTTGCATGATTTCCCTTGTTATCATCTAGGATTGCTTTTGTACTGGACTCCATATTGAGTTTGACACCGGAATCATTGATACAAGAAGAGAGTAAAGTGATTTTATTTACTAAAAACAGAGGCAAATATTTGAATGTTGGAAACCAGACTGTCCCATAATGTTTTCTCTCATACTTTGGTTTAAGAAGGAAAGTACAATTAGAAATGCATAAACCAGCATTCCATTTTTATGCTTCTGTTCTGAAACTCATTATTTCCTATTTTTAATTTAATAATTTTATTTGCTAGGATATTATGTGACAGTGTCTCCAGAAGCCAAGTATTTTCTGTGAAACTTTAAGTTTGGGCAAGTAAGACCCTAATTAACTTATTTATCAGTGTTCTCTTACCTGATGCACAGATTGGAGATAAATGGTAAACATCTCTTCAGGGAGGGGGCGCCTGGGTGGCTCAGTCGGGTTAAGTGGCTGCCTTCGGCTCAGGTCATGATCCCAGGGTCCTGGGATCGAGTCCCACATGGGCTCCCTGCTTGGCAGGAAGCCTGCTTCTCCCTCTCCTGCTCCCCCTGCTTGTGTTCCCTCTCTTGCTGTCTCTCTCTCTGTCAAATAAATAAATAAAATCTTTAAAAACAAAAAACAAAAAAACATCTCTTCAGAGAGGAAGGAGATGGTACCAAAATGGCTGAACAGGTGCCCTGGGCATCCTCCCCACCACCTTCTTCTACCTTCAGTTCTCCTTGATAGAGATTCTTACCTTGGATTCAGCACATTGATGTCTTCTCATCAAACAGTAACTTGTATGTTTCCACATTCTGTGTCCTCACCTTCTCCTAGAAGTCTTCTTTGATTAGTCCTACCTACCTGATGAATCACTCCCACTAGAGTTAACGGATTCGGCATTCTAAGTATTTGAGGGCATTTTCATATACAGGCTGTTCAGCTACTCAAAATATAAGTGCAGTATCTATTTAAATGCTGGGCTTGTGACACTACCCACAGTGGATATTCAGGAAATACGGATTGACTGACTGATAAACAGAGGCAAGGCCTCTCTCAAACTGAAGCCCTATGGACTTTGCATAACAATTGCCAAGATATCAGGAATAACCTCTTCATTTATATGAAAACTCTGGAATCCAACAGACAGAATTTCTACCACATGGAGCCATGCCAGATATGCTCGCAAAGGGCCGCTTGTTCACTGGGAAAACCTGAGTCAGCAGGTTTAAATTATTCCTTTTGAACCACTTAACTTTTGAATTTCCTCATTCAGTGGCTTAAACTTGACTTTAAAACTGCATGCACTCAAAACATTTGCATTTAATTGCAGCGGTGGTATGTTTTCCTGTTGCCATCTGAAACATATTCATTATCGGTGTCAGGCTTACGCTGAGAGAGATTGGTTATTTATATCTAAAAAATCAAATTCAACAAAGATAACTGAAGGCATGTAAGTTGATTTTCCTACTTTTTTTTATTATAAGAATATGCAGCCTGTAGATACACAAATTCAAATCCTTGGCAAATCATATTTTCAATGACTGTTTGTCTAGAGATAAATAGATATGAGTAGAGAGAGTTATTTTAGGAATGATAAGTCAACATGAATTTTATTTTTTGTAACGTATATATACACATATATTTTCAATACGTGTATGATTCAAGAAAATATTGTGTCTGGCAAGTAATTGCTGTAGCACTTTATGTGATGAAGAGATTTGAGCCATAGAAAAAATGGATTTAAAACGGTCTTAAACCTTCCTCTAAATTAAAGAACATTAAGATCCTTTTGTACACTTAAGACTCTAGGGTTAAGTTGGGGGTTAGAGATGCCAGGGGGCTGGCTGTGCACTCCCTGGATTCGCCATTTGATTAAGACCCACGTCTTCGTATTTGAATGCCATGTCATGTGGCAAAGTGCAATGCCTTTTGCTATTCCTGGATATATTTAAATTAATTTAAGAACAAAGTGTTCCCCTAGATCCGTCAGTTGTTGTTGCAGTACTTTTAATCAGAACCAGAAGTCCGGGCTGCCTCAGGTGATCTCATGTGAATAAATGTTGATTTCATGAATCCTATGCCCTGTTGATCAGACCACATTCTTGTCTAACGTGTTCGTGAAACAGTGAGTTTCTTTCTTCAAAGTGGAAAGTTGCTATTGAAGATTGATGTATTTTAAAGATGGATAGTGACCTTTCAAAGGTATTCATAAATCACTTACAACTGACCTGCAAATACAAAGTGAAATGAACAAATGAGACAAATCCTTGCCGATAAGAGCCCTAACTTTACCTTAACTAGCCACATAATCAAAGAAGAGCTGTTCTCTTAGCCGAAATTACTAGGAAACATCGTGCCCGTTCTCCTCCTCACTGAAGATGCAGATACACTGACAGGAGGGTGCCTCTGCCGCTGAAAAGATCACATGTGTTTTAACTAGCACAAGGTGACAGGGTGATCAGAAGCCACACCTGGCAGTCATCTGTAGACTAACAGATCAGAATAATGAAATGCTAGTAAGATGGGTGGACGCAACCTCCAGTATTTATTGAGCTTTGTGTTCTTCACTGAGCTGGGGGCAGTGGGAGAAAGGGGTACTTAAAATCACAAAAGAACAAGCTCTGCTTGCAAGATGTTTCCGGAGTCTGTAGAGAAACTGTCTACTAGCCCACAGATATAATGGACACTAATAGGAGGGCAGCAAAAACCAATCAAAGGGAAATCTCAGGCCACAGATGATCATTCTTAAAATTCATCACGGGAGAGATGAATGGACTGCAGTCACCGAGAAAGGCTTTTTGCCGGCATTGGGCTTTGAGCTAAATCTTGAAAGAACGGGTAGGAATTCTCCAGGTAGAGGGGAGGGAGGGAGGACGCCTCAGGTGGTGAGTTCAGGAAGGGAACAGGCTGGAAGCCTGACGTGTGCTCACGGAGCAGTCACACTTGAACTGCTTGCTGGAATTCACCTTGCTGAGCAAGTTCAAAATCGGGCACTTTGCATCAGACCCAGGTGCTTCTACTGGATGTATTACAGGGGAGTTTGTTCGTATTTCTTAAGCAGAAGAATGCTATAAAGGGCAGTGTTTTAAAGGAGTTGGAGAATTTAGTCAGGTGGCTAGTACCATAATGCCGGGATAAGGTGAGCGTTGTCTGGTCTAGGCCGCACAGCGGGGATTGAGAAGGAATAAGAAGAGAAGTTATTCTGCGCAACCGCCAAGGGCTAAAACATCATACATGACCTGGAAAATGGAAGTTATTTGTAAAGTTTCTGATGTTATCCATGAATCAAATTAGCAGAAGATACTGTTTTAAGCGTAAGGTGCCTGCAGTTTGCTAAAGGTGCCGCTAGGTGGTGAACGTGCATTATCAGTGGCTTTAGATTAGCCATTGGCTTCTCTTCTGGTGAAAGGGGTTTAGCTAATTTTGAGAATTCAAGTTCTAATTGAGTAGATTTGTTTTAGTGAAATATAACTTTATAACTTATATAACTGGCTATTAATCGATAGGGGAAATTGAAATATTACTCAGTGGTAGTTACATCAAGCATATAACAACCTGTGTACGAAATTGGAGCTATCTAAATAAAACTACAGGATTCTCCATTCTAATTTTTCTTATTAGTTGCCCACTCGGAAAGCTTCCTCATTTAGTATTCAAATAGCAGCAAGGTTTCTTTGGTAATGAGTGACACCAAACTATTTGGGTGTTTAGAGATTTGGAAATCGTGCCCCATTCTAATATCTGAGCTGACTGCTCTGGGTTAGAACCTATTTCTTCCTACTCAGCTGTTATTGATGTGTTACATAATGCCCTTATCTGGCAGTGCTTCTGCTATTACCAGGAAGCTCAGTGAGAATGTGTCTCACTTCCACTGTTTCCTTCAGGATGTTTTATGACTCTAAGCATCAGGAAGGCAAGGGCCATGTTTATCGGGCGTAGCACTCATCCCAGTACCCAGTACTGTGTCCCACACAGAGCAGCCCCTCAGGGCGTTAATGAACTTTTTCTGCTAGTCGAAAAAATAATGCAGAGGACTTCTTACCTGATCTCCGTAGGTCAAATACAACTGCATAGTATACTGTTGCCAATGAGGCACTCAGAGCTTACCTCTGTTACTTTCGGAGAATGATTCAAAAGAAGTTCACACAAAGATTTTCCTGTATTCTTTGTTTCTTGCAGTGTTTCATTTAAAAAGTTCACGTGGACATGCGTGCGTGTGTGTGTGTGTGTGTGTGTGTGTATGTGTTGAAGAGTCCTGGTACTTTGGCATTAATCTGTCTTGATTAACAGATTAACTCAACAAGATTATGATTTTCTTATGCTTAATTCTCAGGGTAACCTGTATTTCTGTTGCTTATATTTATCTTTGTAAGTGTGGGAACACATCTCACAATCGGATAGAATATTTGGATTTGGGACTGGGCTTCCACAGCAGTATTCCAAGTGTTAGTAATAGCAATTTCTTGAGTATTTAGTATATGTCATTGAATATTTGCAATAATCCAGTATTATGAGCCATATTTTCTAGCTAAAGGAGCTGAAGCTCAGATGGGATAAATTAGATACCCAGGGACACATAGTTAGCAAACCAGGGTCCAACCCGGGAGCTGTTTGCCAGCACAGCATATATACTTCACCAGGTTGAGATCTGCTTCCTGTCTGTACTGTGTTTAATTTTCCTGCTTGAAAACCCACCCAAAGCAGTCAAGAAGAAACCTATTTCTTCAAACATACTTCCAGGGTTAAATACCTTGGACATAATATGTAAATAATACTAAAATCTCTTTCAGTTCATCCATTTTGGTGGAAATTGCCATTTAACAAGAAAATTTATATTTACTAGTAGTTTGGAAATTATTCCTGACCCTCTTCTACTGCAAAATATTCAACTGGTCTGGCCATTTGTATAGCCATAGGGAAACTGTCCTCTTGTCTAATATATCCTATGGATTCAATAATCCTATAAATCAAAGTGATGATCACTTAATTAAAAACATAATGTAGACAAATCCTTGGCTAAAAAGTGTAAAAGCGGATACTCTGGGGCCCCCACAGCAACCAGTGTGGGTCCCCAAATAGTCTTGGAAACACAGGGAAGAGAAGAAGCACATCTTTGACACAGGCTGGCAAGGAATCGAGCACGGCTATGTCTTCCTGGTGGGAGTGGAAGGAGGACAATCTCTCTTGGAAGGCAGTTTGGCAGAAGGTATCAAAATTACAAAAACCACAAATCCTTTGCCCAAACAATTCCACTTTTAGAAGTTCATCCTCCAGATACACTTAATACAGGCATAAAATGATCATGTACACAAGGTATTCTTTGCTTTTACTTCTTTGGAAGAGCAGAATGTTGGTAAAGAACCTAAGCATCACGCATGGAATCACTGAATCATTAAATTGTGCACCTGGAACTATATGTTAATTATACTTCAGTTTATTTTTTTTAAATTTTTTTTAAAGATTTTATTTATTTATTAGAGAGAGAGAATGAGAGAGCGCAAGAGGGAAGAGGGTCAGAGGGAGAAGCAGACCCCCCGCTGAGCAGGGAGCCCGATGCGGGACTCGATCCTGGGACTCCAGGATCATGACCTGAGCCGAAGGCAGTTGCTTAACCAACTGAGCCACCCAGGTGCCCCAATACTTCAGTTTAAAAAAAACCCTAAATATTCATTAGAGAAAAACTGATCAAATAGATTATAGTACATCAATACAATGGGCTATCATGCAGCTGTAAGAATGAGGAAGTTTTTAAGCACTGATAAGGAACAATTATGTATATATATATATATATTTATTTATTTTTAAGTAGGAAAAAAGGGCATGGCAATGTTATAAGAAAGTACTATTATGTCTTAAGAAAAAAGGGAAGCAGGGGTGCCTGGCTGGCTCCGTCAGTAGAGCATACGACTCTTGATCTCAAAGTTGTAAGTTCGAGCCTCACATTGGGTGTAGAGATTACTTAAAAATAGAATCTTTAAAAAAAAGGAAAACAAATAGTACACATGTCTATTCATGACTATATTTGCTTGACTATGCATATAGCAATCTCTAGAAGAATATACAAGAAATTGGTAACATTGGTAAATGTCCAGGGACAGGAGCAAACTGGCTGGGAGTCGGGGAGTAAAAGAGAGCCTTTTCTGTATGTTTGAACATGTATTCTCTCTCCTTAAAAACCTTGTGTTTTAATTCTAAAACCTTTTAAAAACATGTATGTCTTTTAATCCTACATTTCAAGTTCTAGGTTGTTAGCTTGAGGATACTGTAAAAGAGGTACCAAGGACTTATGTCCAAAGATGTTCTGTGCATCATTATTTATAATGGTAAAATAGAGAGGGGATTCAATAAAATGTTTTGCATTTGGAAATTTAAAGCAGGAAATAAAGGTGTAAGTGTGCACACTGCACACCTCCTGTGTAAAATGCAACACATTTTTATGTTCATCATCCTGGATTAAGAGCAGTCTGTCTTGTTCATTGGATCCACAACATCTGACACAATGCTTGACATGTAACAATCACGTGGTTAATAATTACAGAAAAAGTAATAGAAAAGAAGACTGGCAGGATATATTCTTAAATGTTGACAATGTTTACTGGAGATTTTTACTTCTATGATTTTTATTTTCCAAGTTTTCTGCAATGAACATGTACTATCTTTATGACTGGAAAGAAGTACAATAGGTGTGGTAAGACTGCATCCCAAAAAGAAATTCCTATTTTTCATGCCATGTCTATCAATGGAGGAACGAACATCTATTTAAATGAGTACTAGTGAGTGTTTGTATTCGCTCAGCAGTGCTTACAGAAATTCTGGAAAGGATGGTAGTGGTGTGTAAGTGGCAGCTGGTACATTTAGTGAGCAGTGGAGGTACATGAGGGGATAATTTGAACGCTAATTACAGTATCACTCTGCACTTAGGAGGGATCACAGAACTGGGGCTGGAGTTACTTGACTGAACAGAGTTAAATACGCATTAAGATCTCTTCTGTAACATTAGACCTGATTCTTGTTTTTTCCGTTTTGGACTAGAGGCAGATCTAAGGTCTGGTCCCCACTCAGCTACTTACACACTCCATGATTTTCTAAGATTATCTCCATCTGCAAGAAGAGGCTAAGAGCCTGGTCTTTGCTGGGTTGCTCATGAAGTGGGCTCCTAATGCAAGTGAGCAGGTTAGCTCAGCTAGACTCTCTGGATACCTCCCTCCCCTTTTTGCTTCTCCCACATTTGTCAGGGTGTTTGCGTGTGAATGGAGAGCAAAAAGTTGCTTTGGAAATGGGGAAGGGACTAAATTTTTCAGCAAACATTCTACTTAATCCTACTTTGCCCCTTTAAGATAGGAATCATCCCTTATCACTCATGAAGGAGTGTTCCCAGGAAAGCTGTGACCATTCTAAGATCCTAATGATTAGCACCTATGATATGCTGATACACAGTATACACAGAGCTTTTCTATGACCTCTAGAATTTGTTCTAAGGAAAGAAGATGGAAATCCTCTATTGATCGTATTGCTGTGCCTGAGGACACTGGAGAACTTATTACATTAGTATGGGTTTTGGATGTTTGCCTAAAGCCACAAACCTTTTGATGTCCACCTTCTAGCCCTGAGAAATTCCTCATCACTCATATAATTCCTGCAAATAAAATAAAGCAGGATTTTTAATGGAAAATTCTCTGCTCCTTCTTGCACTCTGACTTCAATTGCCTTAGAAATTTTTTTTTGAAATACTAATTTCACAAAATAGTTTTTTCATTGTGTGTTCCAAATAATTTTAACACCCTCTAACACAAGGCACTTGCTTAAATAACAAAGTAGATGAGAATGATCAAAATTTCATATTTGGAATAGATGAAATTACTCTGTAGGTAATTATGCAAAATTCAACTTTAAATGTAAATGTTATAGGTATAAAATGTTAATATATAAAAACCATTGTGTAAACCATACCTGGATGATTTGACTAACTTTTTAATGTTGATTAATTTTCTTAATCAAGCTGATTGTGTACTCAGGAGAAATATATAAAAACTTGTAGATGGATGAATATTTTATGCTGGCAGAAAAAAAATCATAGCCATCAGCAATGTAAAAAAATATTCTGTCAACAAATCCTTTCTGTATTGTGATAACACTGCCTTTTACTATTTCTTAAAACCTTGTTTCTCAAATGTAGTCACTGGGTACTAATTTCTCTCCCCCACCCCCCGCCCCACCCCTCCCTGCACTGATGAAGTGAAACACAGGATGCCTGCCACTAGGGGGCTCTTCCACAGAATAACCTTCCGTTGCTAGCTGGCAACACTAATCTTACTTTTTAAATTGATATTGTTGGTATCTCTGGTGAGTGAAAAGAAATAAATGCCCATTCACTTAAAAGAAAATAAGAAGTGTTTTAAAGATTCTCACAAATAGAAAAGCAAGAATGCAGAAATTAGAAGAAAAATTTCAGCATTTGGACTAACCAAGTGAATAATAAATTCTTTTAAAAATCAGTTATTCACTCAGTTGCCTGTTTCCCCCCAGCTCTCTGTCTGTCTGGAGAATGCTCCTTCTATTTGTATTTCTGCATAGCAGCAGTTTGGCTCAGATGAAATTTCTAATTCATAATACTGGTAGATGTGCCAAAAAGTCACACAAACCAGAAGGTTAAAAATAATTTCTATCAACTCTGCATAGTGTGTTTGAGGAAGAGCAGATTGTTGTAACTCTCATGCTTACAATTAGAACACATTCATAAACAGAGGCATTTAAATGTTTGTATATATCTGATATCCTAGAAACTTGAAAAATCAGGTAGGAACAGTCAGCATATATTATCCTCTATCTTCCACCACTCAGAGGAATAAAAATGGTGGTAATAATATTAAAATGATAGATCAAGTCACATTCTTGAGAACTCATTGTATCTCAAGCAGCAGGCAAAATGCTTTGCAAATTCAGGATTAGTTTACCATATTAGGGTCAGAACAATTTTATATCCATCAAAGTATGTGGAGATTTATTAAGCTCTGCAAGAAAACATACCCAAAATGATTTTCTTTGTCCTCCTGGAATGTGTACTCAACGAAAAGAGCCAGAAGTCAGGTCACTCCCCGTTGCTTTGCCACTATGTCCCGATTCCTTCCTATCGGAGGTGTCCTCCTTACATTTGTGACACAGATCCTTGATTTCATGTTGGTCAAGTTCTCCTGCACTTAGGTGTGTATGTGTGGCTGGAGCTGCTAATGTTAACTGCAGTCCAGAACTCAGCATTTCTGACTCTGTGGCTCAGATTCCCACATGGTGGCAAGCATCGATTTCTAATTCCCTTCTGAAACCTTTGGGGGTGGGGGTTGGCAGGGAAGAGCGGATGTCGCGGGACGACAGGAGAGCTACTTCAGGGCAGGTGGCAGGAGCACGTTTGTGAGCTGCCCAGGGAGCTCCTCCTTCTACAAGGGATGGCGTGGAAACTCGCCTCTGGGTCACCACCTATGTGCGGGGCCTCCTCTGGCCCCAACTCTTGCCAGCTTATAGCGAAAACAATTCTTCCTTACTTGATGCTGGACTCTCTGGCACAAACAAGACTGGGCTGAAAGGTTCTCTCAGAATTTTGACTTGATGGATGTTTGGTTAAAGAGCCTGGACAGGGATAGCGCACTTTCCTCAAACCTGAGCATCTCGTGGTGGCATGATAGTAACCGTTTCTCTTTGTTTGTTCGTTTTTCTTTACTATGAGCAATTGCATGCAAACGGATCTAGAGGTCCACAGAGATCGCTCATGCCAACAGCAAACACCTCCCTGGCGGGCAATATGAGAGACTGGTTTTCTGCCCACATTTCAGCATCATGAAACCAACCTCAATTACCTGTGACCTGGCTAAGTTCTAGATTGTTTCTAGATTGTTTGTTTGGTTGCTTAGCCAAGAATGTCTTTGGTGTCCCTTAGAAGCCAAAAGAGCCGGGAATACGAAGCAGGAATCGGTGAGAAAGAAACCAAAATAGCTTCTTGTCCTCAGGTGCCTGCTTTTGGCACAGGTGCAAGCTGGATCACCAGGTCTGCAGGGGCAGGGCCCGGAGACGTTGTCTTTGTCCAGAAGAAGGGTCTTCTTTTTTTTTTTTTTTTTTCCTTTTAGGAGCAAATCATGCCTGTTAAACACAATTCTGGTTAAGACGTTTTAACAGTAAGTTATGTGACATCCCTTTAAGCTTTATAAAAAGGAGCTAAATAAAAGACCGGCTAGGCAAGCTGGGAAAATTCTTAATTTTATTAAGGCAGTGAATGAGAATGAAATGCAAAATCAATAGCAAGTAGGACCATGCAGAACTCCTATAAATCAGCCTTGCAGGCCCGTGAACAGACCCGAACACTTGGACAACGTCTTTCCCAGTGACAAGACAGTTTCACACCCTCTACGGACTCCATCAGCCCCTGCTCACTGCCAGCCAATAATTTTGCGGCTTGCATCACTGAGAAAACAGAAGCCATTAGGAACTTGCACATCTTCATGGCTCTCCTCTGCCAGATCTAAGACTAATTGCTCTGCCCCGCTCTCCCGCCTTCCCTCTGGCCACAGGGGAAGAGGTGTCCCTGCTTCTCCCCTCCACTTCCCAAACTCTGTCCCACCTCTTCCCAAACACATGGCTCTGACGAGTAGAACCCCTTTCTGCCCCTCCCTTTCTCCTCTGCCCTCCATCATTCCAAGAGTAAATACATTGTAGTGTAGCCCTTCTCAAACTGCAACATGCCTATGCTGGGGGGATCTTGGTGAATTGCAGATCATTATTGGAGGAGTCAGGTTCTTTTTTCCACGTTTAAATAAACAATCCCCTCTTTTAACTTCCCGTCTCTGCTCTCCACCCTTCCCTTTTTTTTTTTTTTTTTTTTGCCACCCTTTACAGCAATGCTTAGTGAGAGAGGGGGCTGCAGGCGGTGTGTCCAGTTTTCCCTGAAATTCTCTGCTCAGTCTATCCAAAGCTTCCATCCCCACTATCGCACTGCCCATGTTCTTGTCTGTAAACTCACTTGCCAAATCCGCTGGTACTTCTTGACCTCACAGCAGAGTTTCAGAGAGGTTACCTTTCCCTCCTTCTTAAAACACTTTTCTTTTGACTTCGGTGATGCCTCTTCCTAAGTTTTCTTCCACCTCAGTCTTTTTCAGTATCCTCAGCTGGCTCCTCCTCATCTGTTCAGCTACTAAGTTTTATTGTGCCTTGGGGCTCGGTTCTGCCCCCCCCCCTTTTTTTGTATTCTTTCCCCAGGTGACTCCTTCTATTCACCTGCCTTTAAGGACCTTCTAAATGCCA
Source organism: Neomonachus schauinslandi (assembly GCF_002201575.2). Lineage (NCBI taxonomy): Eukaryota > Metazoa > Chordata > Mammalia > Carnivora > Phocidae > Neomonachus > Neomonachus schauinslandi. Next base: position 70,261,809 of record NC_058409.1, on the reverse strand, counting down.
AGGGCTTTCACAGCTGTATCTCCAGCCCTGACTCCTATATCTATCCACCTATCCAGATCACCTCCTGGATAGCCAGGAGGCAGCTCATATTTTTTTTCACAGCCCGAAGGCAGCTCTTCATCTACTCTTCGCCCACACTTGTTCTTTTTCTACTCTTCTATAGCTCTGTAAAACCAGCATTCATTTACCTAGTTGTTCAAGCCAAAAATGTAGGCAGATCTTCGTATCTGGGAGGTGAGAAAAAGAGAAATCAGTCTATTCACTTGTGTACGGTGAATCTCCTTACAGCACATTCTGCATACGTCCAGTGCGATCTAAGTTATCATCTCTTGTCGATTACCACGATAACCTCTTATCTTTTCTTCGACAATATATTTTGCCTAAGTGGTCTTTTAAAAATGTCGACTAGATCATGTTATTGCCCTGGTTGGAACACTCCCCCGGCTTCCCATCACACTTGTAATAAAATCCGCACTCTTGATTCTGGGTTCCAAGACCCTCTGGCCCTGCCTGCTCCTCCCACCTCTTCCTATGCCGCTCTCCCCTCCACCTGGCATCTTTTCTCCCGGAGAGCGTTTGCATTGCCTGTACTGGTTCCGCTGATCTTCTCCTGGTTAGCTCCTTCTGGGCGTGCAGACCTTGTTCTAGGTGTTGCCTTTTGGCTTCCAGGCTGAGGCCACCCACCTTTCTCCTGCAAGCCACATTTCCCAGCTCCCTGATGATGGCTTTTGGGGGATTTGCCCAATGGGGGATGGTAGAAGGAGGGAAGAAGGAAAACAAAAATTGGACAATGTCTTTCACTCTGTCTCTTTCCTCTTTCTCCTCCCCTTTGTGCTTGCCTTTCTTCACTCCGCCAACCCCACCTCTGCTTCTGGGGGGGGCATCTTCCAGCGGTGACTGGGTGCTCGCTCGCCTCAGTGGTCCAGCTCCCCACCACACAGAGGCAGCCTCCCCTCCACCGTCCCAAATACCGCCAAAGCCCTGTCCTTTGGCTCCACCTCCTGCCCCAGTCGGTCTGTGTGGTCTAGGCTCTGGTAGTGGCTTCCTGCATTGCTAATGTCTGTCACTCTGTCTCTCAGTTCTTCCAACACCACTGTAGCCACTTCATGGTGTTAAATTCATTTGTGTGAAATACCTACAGTAGTTTCTGTTTTTCTGACCAGAACAGTTCTCAGCCACAAAGTTCATCCTCAGAGCGCCCCACCCTGACCCCGGATCACTTTCCAGCACATGCACCTGTTCTGAGTCTCTTCATTGCACTTTTCATTTTCTGCTACTTTTTTCTTTATTGTATGTTTGTGTGGTGCTGTCCCCAGAGCCTAGAATAGTGTCTGATATGTAGGTGGCATTCAGTGAGTATTTATTGAATAAATGAATAAGAAGAATGGACTGAGATTTGGCTAAACGGAACATTGCTTAAATGCGGAGGTGATGTGAATGAATGATAATCAGACTTCTAAATACAAGATCCACGAAAAAGAAAGGAATACGAGAGAAAGAGAGAAAAAATTAGGCAAAAATGGAAAATGTTACCCTTTGGCAAGAGAGACAATTAGTAGGGAAAACAAAGCATATTTATTTTTTATATCTACTTATGTGCCAGTTGCTTTATAAACATGATTTCATTCTGTTCCCACATCAGCACTATCGGGGAGAGACATTATCTCCATTTCACTGTTGGGAAAACTAAGCATCTGAGAGGTTAACGTACACAAAATCACAAGGCTGTAAAATGTACAACAGGATTCAAGCCCACAATCTGTCTGGGTAGGACCAGCCCAGGAAGGAACATCATAGCTTCAATCCATGCCCATCCTCCTCCTATTTTAAATGCACAAGATTTAAATGCAGATACGTAAACTATTTCTGAAGCGCTTATTTTATCTTATTAAAAACCCCGTGGCCATCCCCAGTGAAAGAATTTGAGATATTTTTTTCAAACTGATTCCCAATTTTTTCTTGCCTTTCCTCCTCTCTCCCCGCTCCTCCCTAAATGAATCGAAAGGCAGACCATGATCCACACCACTGAGTAAATAAAAATATTGCCATCAGCTCGGGAAAGTGGGCCTTTGGCGTTTTCTTCCAGGTTGACCTCAGAATGAGCCTGTGTTAGTGATTTAGTCTGTAGTAAGGAAGGGGTTTAGGGGAGAGGCCCACCCCATATATCAGCAGCATCCCATAGAGCATGAAGTTGTTATTCAGGTATGTGCTACATATGGCATCAATAGAGAAAAACGGCCCCGTTCCCTTCAGATTCACCAGGCCCTTATTTGTACCATAGCCTCTGTTTTGTCGGATTTCATTGAAGAGCCCCATTATCTTCTTAATGGGGACAAGTGAGTGTCCTTTACTATGCCAAGGTCTGAAAATGGTGGGTGACGTTATACTACGCAGTGTATAGGGAAACTGAGGGAGAAAAGTCCAAAAGGATTGAGCAAATCGTTTTTTCCAAATTACAGTTTCCCTTGTTTGGTTGAACCAAGTATTTTAACACGACTCTGACATTGCTTTTTCCCTGAGCCATTCTTAAGACTTCTCCCTATCCCCAAACATCATGCTCTCAGAACCCTGAGAACTTACAGCAAACAAACAAATCATGGAAATTAAATAGCAATAAAACTGTTGTTGGATTCATATAAAAAATATTATCCAGTATTTAAATGGCTATTATTTACAGAAACTTGGCAATTGTACCATACAAATAATGAAATTGATTCCAGTTACAGTCCATCTTTGTTTGGAAAGGAAATACCAGTAGTGTTTGAAAAATGGATTATTAAAGACCTTGGTTTGCTGAAGGTGGTTCATATGTTCTATTTGCTAACACAGCATCTTGTTGGGGGGAAAAAAAAATAATAAGTGCAGCTTTTCCCTACCCCAGATTATTTTCACTACAGATCTTTGGAGCAGGAAATAAAAACCAGCTAATGGTTCATGGGGCATGTGGAATTAGTTTAAGCAAAGCCGAGCCCTGGTCTTGCTGACCGCCTCCTCTTTCCTGTGCTGTTTTGTCTACGCTGGCCTTCGAGTATGTCAACAAATCTCTTTTAAGGTCAGATGGGAAAGAAAGGATGGCGATTCTCTCTCTTTCTGTAAGGGTGTAATTTACAACAGATGTGCTTTTTTAGAAAGGTACAAGTTTGTCTTGTAAAATATTTGTAAAGAAAAATAGCCTCCGGATTTCACAAAGTAATCCTTACTTGGTTTTGGAGATATCACAAAGAGCATTGTTTTTATAATACTAATATGATTCTTTTTCTCACACAATTTGATTATAACTCAAGATTAGTGTTTGGGAAGAGCCAAGTTTAAAGATCTAAAACAGTGTTGTGAAGAAATACCATATGCGACTTGATGGCTTTTTGACAGTGACCTGAAAGGAGCCCAATTTCAGCTCGGGAGACATGGGTTAAAGTCCTAGGAACTCTTTTTAACTACTAATGAGATTTTAAGTTCTCCAAGCCTCAGTTTATTTATCTGTAAAATGGGGGATTCACTTGCTGCTGCCATCCAAGTGGGAAGATAAATTTAAAAGGCTTACAAAACCATAAACATAAAGGTAAAGGAGTATTTTCATAAGAAATCTCTTCAAGAAAAAAATCTTTGTGGGTTCCACACCTTTATGTATATGCCTTTTTGTATACACAATAAAAGGAAATTTTAAGTTATTATGAAGAGCTGTACTAGTAGGTAGATTAGTAACAAAAGCCTGTGCTGTTTAAGATGAAGTAATAAATTCTGACCCTGAGTGAGCCATGAGGCTTCTTGAAGAACCAATCACTGATTCTAACAGAAGTTTTACCTGCATAAACACCGACAGATAAAAATCACATGATGAAAAAGGCGTGTGCCCTGCATGGGTATGACCCGCTTTGACCTTTGGAGGATGCACAACTTTCAGTGGGTGGGAAATACTGTGAACCGGTGAACTTTATGCTAATTTTTCAAATCTACTATCTTCGATGAGAACAGATATGGCTGGAGGCACCAGAGGGGAGTGAGCACAGAATGGGATAGAAGTTTGAGTTGGGATGTTAGGCAACTGGGCTTCAGTTTCCTCATGGAGGGAATGAGAACAGCAATACCCATCATCTTCGTGGGACCATTGTAAGGACTTTGCAGGGTGATCCGTTTAAGATAATCTATGGTTATATTAGATGATTTGTACAAACACAGGATTCCTGAAATGTATCATCAATAAGAAGGGAGAAAATCCTGTCATCTTTATTAAGATTTAATAGAATTTAACATTTGGAAGTTTTATAGTATTTTCTTTGTCAGGTTCTTCAAATTGGTAATAATATTAGTGACTCACATGTATTGAGCACTTCCTGTGTTCCAGACATGAGTGGGAAAGGCTTTAAGTGGCTTAAATTCATTTAATTCTATAGCTATCATGTAAGTAATTTCCATCATTACACCCCCATTTTACAGATGAAGGTCAGTAAATTGCTCACAAGCACATAGCTAAGGAAACACTGGAGGCAGGATTTGAACCAGGCTCAGCAAAGGCGCCAATTAGAAATCTAATCTTCTAAATCAGATTGGGGGTGAGTAGAATAAAAGAGAGCTCACAGCTTCTCTAAATTCTCAGCTTGCCTTCTCATCTCTGTATTTGAATTCCAACCTTATTGAAATACACATTTGACAATAAATGATTTGAAAGAGATTTTTTTTTCTTTTTAAACACACACATCCACCCAACTTTTTCATTACAAGTTAAGGTAAAGACAAACTAGCCCAGCATTTGCTGTTTGGATTCAGACACAGGCAGGGTGCTTCTGCTCCTGTTGTCCCTGAAGCCCCCATCATGGGTCCCATACACAGAGCAGGTTGAAATGCCCCCCACCAGCAAGTCCTCACATTAGCTTTCAAAGAGCTCGAGGGGCAGAAGAGATTCCACAGCCCTTATCTTCTCGGAACCAGAAGGGATTTTAGGACACATTTTATTTAACCGTTTTTGTGTGTGTGTGTGAGTTTTTGGTTTGTTTTGTGTTTTTGTTTCTCACCAGGTCTAAGGACAGGTCACGGGCCACTGTAATCCTGAGCGTGCTTTCACATTTTTAAAACCTTTCCACAATCCGTTGGTTTTGACTTTACAGGAAAACCCTGTGAGGCCTACAAATTCTTCTCTCAAAACTTGTGTTGTACTGTCCTGGGTCAGAGTAGCCTTTGCCGCTTATTTTCCCGTGCGGTTACTTGGGAACAGCAACCTCGCGAAGCATCTGATGTGGCTCCCATCAAGGTTAGCCTGGAGCCAGGCCTTCTGGCCCCCGGGGACTTGGTCTGAAAGCGGAACTTCCCACGGGACCAGAGCCTGATGGGATAATCTATAAAGCCCCTCTCTGGAAAGTGCACTTCCTGCCTGCTGGCAAGGAGATTAAGTCAAAGGTTTTGATATTGATATATAGTCCTAATCTTTTAAGAGCTTTCAAGCACTAGCAGGACAGTTAAAAGGAATTTTCTTAAATCGTTAGGGAAGAGGGAGATTTGCAAGTCCCTTAGGGCCTGATGATGAGGGGTTGGAGTAGCAAGCAGTTGGGCTCCAGGGAAGTCTCCCTCCTGGCCACAGGTACACGCACATCCCTGGGTGCCTTCTGTAAGGCTTATTTACATTTACATTGAATGGAATTGAAACATGGACGTACAGACTTCGACAAATAATTATTTTTGTTTAATTGGGAGTTAACACAGTCGACAGGCTATGTTTGTGCTTTGGTTTTTGTCATTTTTGCTGATGATCGAAGGTATTTCCCTTTCTTCACGTTCGCCCCCGAGCTCTTGGTCCCCACGCGCCGGCCTCCCTTCAGGGCCTTGGTGCACCTCTGAGTCCCTCCTCTTTTCTCTTGCCCTCGGTCTCCTTCTCTTTCTTCTTTTTCTTGCTTTTCTTCCCCCCACCCCCCATCTCTCTCTTTCTTTGCTCCTTTTCTTTTCCTTTCCTTCCTGGCTTTCATCATAATTCTTAGGAGTGCCAGTTGCCATTTTTAAAATGCCTGTTGTTTACATTGCCTAGCCCAGAGGCCATTTCTCTCCACATTTCTGTTACTTTACAGTCACTTTTATAGGTACAAGCAAAATGTAGAACGGTAAACGAACACGGCAAGGCACAACCAAATGCGATTAAAAATTGCTCTGTAGAAAATGAATACTGAAAAGCACAGGGCTACCAAGCAAAAAAATTAAGACCAGGTAAATGCTCATTCGGCAGAAAAATATGTGCAGAGTCAGCAGAAGCGGGGGCGGGAGGGGGGGATCTTCTCAGTGTAACATTATAAAGAATCTACCATCATTTTCAAAAATGAAATTTGACAAGTTAACACTAAGTCGTCTGGGGCAAAACTAAGCATGCATAAAAAGGCTGCATATTTTGGAGAATTCTGTCTAATATTTCAAAGTTTTGTTTTTAATATAAGCAAAAATAGATAAAAATAATTTGAATTCTTTTAATAAGAAGCTATGTCCATAATTTTATTATTACTACTACTAATAATAATTATAGACAGTTTATTTGTACCAGGCATTGTACTAAGAGCTCTACGTGTCTTATTTAATTTGGTCCTCTTTATAACTCTGAAATGTAAATGTTTTAGAGAACTGTTTTACTTTTTAAGAGAAAAATATTGTCTTAAATGGTGTACATCTGTCATCTTAACCTTAAATATTATCTCAGAATTCTTTAAAGTCTCAATGGAGGGTTCTTTTTCTTAAGGTTAATATGAGGAGAAGAACCAAGGCAATAAGTAACCTGGGTAAGATTTGATGTCATAAGAACTGAGTAAGGCACGGAGATACGATTCAGCAGTCAAGGGTCTCTGACTTGCCAAGATGCTGTGAGAATTTCAGTATTCTAGATTTGGGGCTGAGACATAGTTTTACTTGATCTGAAAAAGAAAGGAATATTGGCACAGTGAAAATATTTCACCACTTTTGAGTGCCTTTATTCAATCTCTAGCTCATATCTAATATATTTTCCATATGTTAGAGGTATAGCTCTGAGAGGAGTTTGTTTTGCAGGGCCTTTTGCTGAATGAACCAAGCAAGTTTGTGCACCAAAACCATCTTTAGCATAAAAAATAAATCACATGAAACATAAACATATTCCAAACACAACTGTACACTCTGTGCTATGTGAGACTACATTTACTCGCAGAAGAGCTACAGTCAATAGTAAACTACGACAATTATGTCTCATAGCAAATATCAATCTCATCGCTTATGTTTTGCCAGAGGTTACATATCAAGGCTTTAAAGGAAAAGCAAAATTATAATCAAGATTAGCTCTTTGGGGGCGCCTGGGTGGCTCAGTTGGTTAAGCGACTGCCTTCGGCTCAGGTCATGATCTGGGAGTCCCAGGATCGAGTCCCGCATCGGGCTCCCTGCTTGGCAGGGAGTCTGCTTCTCCCTCTGACCCTCCTCCCTCTCATGCTCTCTGTCTCTCATTCTCTCTGTCTCAAATAAATAAAAATTAAAAAAAATAAAAAAAAAAAAGATGAGCTCTTTGGGGTGGAAAATCTGAATGCTTCCTCCAGGAAATAATAGTTAAAGTGATCATATGCCCTGGTTTGCTGGGTCAGTTCTGCTTTATGCTTCTCCTGGCGTAAAAGTCAAGTCAATACCTGCTTCCTTCCTTTTTTTTTTTTTTTTTTGCTCCCTCGCATTCTTAAGACATTCTTTCACTCTAGAAAGTAATTGAAATATTAATTCTAGAACAAATATTTTGAGCCAACATATTCTACGTATTTGTGTGCTCAATGAGCACAGGTGTCCAGCAGAGCCATTTTTCTATCCTGTCAACAGGGCTGACAGTGACTAGTTTGGCAGGGCCCCTAAATAGCATTCGTGACTGGGGCGGGATGCAGCTGAATGCACGAGGAACCCAGCCACACAATACATGTCCCCTGACACCTATCACTCTGGGTTCTTGTTCCCATTCAGAACAGAACCAGTGAATGGGGTACTTGTCATTTGGGTTTGAAAGTCAATGGACAAGATTCTCTACATATGGAAGGTACTCCTACTGATTCTTTAGATCCTTAGATTTTCCTAAATATTTCAAAGCTAGGCGGTAGATAGTTCTTTGGAAAAATCTAGTTAACTTTCTGTTGTGATATGTGATCGTAAAGTAGGTGAATATGAAAGAACCACTGTATTTCAAGTTTGCAGTTATTGATGTTTTGTGGACTATTTAAAATATAAGATTTTTAAAAATTATATAGAGCCATTAGAAAAAGTTGTACAATATAAATCTCACATGTTCTCAAATTTATAGTTATAGCTCTTTTTTATGGGTAACTTTTTTTTTTTTACATCTTCAAAAGAAACTTTAATAATGCATTAAAAAAGAAAAAAAACAAAACAAAAAAAACCCCCAGTGTCACTACCAAGCCTTTGGATGATTACCCACCCTATGATACTTTTTTCATCCAAGCTGGTTTATAAAGGAAAGCAAAAACGACAATAAAAGAAATGTACCAATTTATTCTCTACTAATAAAGTATTGAACATTAGTGAAAAAAGTGTGAAATATTGGAATGCAACACAGAGCAATTCCATTACCCATTGCAGTTTTGGGTCATATACTGTATATAAAGAGTAATTACTTCATTGGCTGGGGACCACAGTGGAGGAATATAGGATTTGATGAAAGAGATTTTAAATAAAAATTTTATCCCAAAGCATTTGCTTTTCAAAACAACATTACAGACCATCTTATTTTGGTTTTGGGTGTTTGGGGGTGAGGGGCTGGGTAGTGGTGTGGAAGTACAAAAGAAATAGAAAATTAAGAGTGAGCAAATTTTTAAAACTCTTTAGCCAGTAATTATGTATCATCAGCACATAAGATTTTAAAGTACTACTAAAAGTAGTTTTTGTAGATGCCTTCAGTGACACACCTTACTAATGAAGCTCCTGTATTTAATATTCACACACTGCCTTATTGACATTACATGTGGTGGTTTCTAACACATCTTTCACTTCCTACTGTTGAGTCAAGTTTCTGGATTTTATTATCTTGCTGATCGTGGTGCCTACAGGGTAAGTTTCTAAATGTTTTCAAGTCTTTTGTTCTTATTTATCACAGAGGGATTCTGGGTAGGAACGGAAAGCTTCCTGGGTAGGACGGTAAGGTAACGTGGTATATTATGGAGAGAACAGACCTCGAGTTGGCCTGTCAAAGTCCTAACCTGTCACTTTTCTTGGATCCTTCATTTCTTCTTTTGTAGAGTCCTGAAAAATAACTACATTGTCGGATGGTTGTGAAGACCAGATAAGCCATGTGAAAAGCATGTTAAAATGCTTAGTGTCTGTTTATATTCTGCTGCTTTCTAAAAATAATTTTAAATAGGTACAAAAATCCAAAAAATACAAAAATCAAGAAAGAAATAGATAAACCACCTAATATGATCAACGAATACCAATTCCTTTATTTCTTCTACTCAGGTTCCTTCAATAATGATATTGGAGAAAATCAGGGAAATAATCTGGTTACAAAAGTGAAATATGTTAATTGCAAAGAATTATTAATATTATACGAAGGTATGAAGAAGAAAATAAACTTCCATTACCTTTAATATTTTGACACATTTTCTTTATTTTTTTTCTAGCCTACCCATTTCAAAAAACAGTTAGGAGTATACTCCATCTCACGTTTACCGCCCCCCCAACCCCAGTTTCTATTAGATCATAAGCATTTTTGCTGTCATTAATTATTCTCTTTAAATAGTATTTTGTAATTTCATAATAGTATAATCAGTTGTATATACCATAATTAATTCTACCCAACATGTCAGTGATTTTTTTTGTTATTATAAACAAAACTGCAGTGATAGTTTTTTTCAGATGTTTATTGAATATATTGGAAATCCCATCCCTTGATTTGTCACATGTGTTGCAAATTTTTTCCCATCACCCTTATAAATTAATAAGAATTTTTGACATCATAAGTTTTAATTTTTTTTATTTTTTAAAGATTTTTTATTTATTTGACAGAGAGAAACACAGCGAAAGAGGGAACACAAGCAGGGGGAGTGGGAGAGGGAGAAGCAGGCCTCCCACCGAGCAGAGAGCCCGATGCGGGGCTCGATCCCAGGACCCTGGGATCATGACCTGAGCCGAAGGCAGACTCTTAACAACTGAGCCACCCAGGCGCCCCATAAGTTTTTTATTTTATGTAACTCCTGCTATCATTTTTTTTTCCCTTTGTGACTTCCTTCACTTTTTGCATGTTTAAAAAGTTATTTCCTATTCCAAGGTCACTAAATAACTTACCTATATTTTCTTCTGTTTTTATAATTCACCTTTAGCTTTTTGCTTTTTAATTAACCTAAAATGTATTTGGGTCTATCTATTTAAGGTAGATCTGAGGTAGAATTGGGCTACCTCAAGTAGACTTGAGAGTCTATTTAGGTAGGATTTAACATAGTTTTCTGCAAATAGTTAACACAAGTACCCAGTAACATACTACGTTCATCTGCATGGTGGATTTATGATGGTGCTTTATCATAAAACAATCTCTCTTTTAGTGTTCATCTTTCATATTTTAATTACTTAGATATCTGGTACAATAAATGCTTTCTCATTATTTCTGTTTTGCAAAAATTTCTTGGCTATAGCATTCAATTTGTTTTTCCAAACAAATTTATCAAATTCTCCCCATTTCACTGCACTCCAAGCACATTAGGATTTCCTTGAAAATGCATTAAACCTATATGTTCAACAGAAGAAAAGAATAGATTCTTTTAATAATCAGTGTTCCAGTGCAAAAACACCATATCTCTATTTTCTTAATGTAGATTCTGTACATTTCTTATTAAGGTTATGCCTAAGCGATTATAGATTTTATTGCCATTGTGAAAAATCTTTTTTTCACATGATCATTTCAAACTGGTAAGACATTATTCTCAATGAATTTTGATTGTGTAACCAGCCTTCTTCGATTCCAGCTTGATTTATTCTGTATGCAGAAAAATATTTGTTAAGAGTACTTTACTTCATAAGACATCAATGAATTAAGCCGATGCTCGAGAGAGAAAACACTGAAGGCCATGGAGATGATTAGAACAAACCAGCTTTGTAATTAGGAAACAACAGAAGGAGCCACTGGATATCCTTTTTTTTCCCCTAAAGTGTAAAACTGCATAGGTGGAATTAATACACTTTTTGTTTTATTGCTGGGGAGGGAAAAAAGACAAGCAATTGATGCATTCATGTCTGTAATGACAAGTGAAGGGTGACTTTTGGAGACAGCGGGGACCCTGAGAGTACGTAATTGTTCCGTATACCTTGAACCTTATGCATCTCAAGTACCTCATCGTCTGACAGTCCAACTTGGTGCAAGCAAGATGAATATTGTAGACAATTGTCTCCCATGGGAATTGTATTTAAAATGAAGGCTCTGAGTAACTTCTACCTAAAGATCCTGTTTAAAACTGGCCTCTGTGTCTTCAGTCCCACTGTACCCTGTTGTTCTGGGACGCTGCACATAGACCGGCCACTCACTTGCCCTCAGTTTTGAAGGTGGCAGGATGCCACGCCCAACCACGCGCACAGTGCAAAGTGCTTTCGACTTTTCTGAAGTGAAAGGCAGTATGTAAATGTGCAACATGACGACATTATTATTCCAGCTTTCTGGCTGCTTTCAGCAAGCACTGACTGCCACATGAGGTCTCAAGTGTTCTGGCACAGTGTGGAAGTGTTCAAAAGAAGTTAAAGTAATGAAATTGGATCTACATTTCCATAGATCTTCAAGCTGGCATGGAGGAATGGAGTCATGGAATCAGGGTTGGATGGTCTCCACCAAACAGCCTAGGCAAGGGCCTGTGATGCCAGGCTACTAAGCAGAAATTTCAATCGTGAAAGGCCACCACTATTTCTTCCTCTGGGTCTAAAATTACAAAATGTGCACATTTCCCTCAGGCTCGCACCATTCTCTGGGTGCTTTATACTCAATCCCACCCACCCATTCCCTGGAGCACACCAGCTTTGCTTAAATCCAGGACAAGTTTTAAAATGAAGAACTAAGTACCAAGGGAGAAAAATGTTTAGTTAGAACCCTGAAATAGCATCTGCTATTGTATCAAGTATGGATGGGACTGTTACACTTCAGAGGTGGGCCTGGCTCACCTTGTATCTGATCTTCCTAAGCTACTTACTTAGGAAGTGTCTGTTTAACGGATTTCAGTTGACCTTCTCCACCCCCCCCGCCCCCCCCCAGTTTTCATTGCTCACAGGTCTTCCAGATTTGGACATTCTGAGACCTGCCCTCTCTCCTACACCTTTGCATGCTTCCCCTCCCCCCAACTCTGGCTAAAGTGTCTCTGTTCATCAGGGCAAGATCGACAGAATCTGAGTCTGGTGCTTTGCCACCACCTTTCTATTGGCATAGGTCCACGATGCTGGGTGTCCTTCCTCCTCCATCTCCCTTTATATCCGGAAATTTTCATGGGCTCCAAGCATCCATTTATGTATGTACAAAGATGAAGTTTATTTACGTTTAAAAATGTGAGAGGGACAATTCAAAGAATTCAAGCACTGAAGAATACCTTTACTCACACAGAATCTCTCTTTTTTCTTAATTGTATTTTAGGACAGTGAAAAAAAGGGATTTATAAATAAAATCTATGCCATCCAGGAGGTTTGTATCAGTGTCCAGAACATCCTAGATGAAGTGGCTTCCTTTGGCGAAAGGATAAAGAAGTGAGTGAGTGATACTGACATGTGAGCCCTGGCCTTCTGTGGGACAGAGTGTCCATTTGTTTTTCAGAGGGTGAAATGCCACATTCTTTTTGGCAGGGGAGACTCCTTCTGGGTGATCTATTGCTCAGTTTCTTCATTATTTACTTTGTTTCTGCCAGTCTTTGGTTTTGTGAAAGTTCTGTCAATTTCCTTCCTGAAATTTAGAACATATTGGTTGGAAAGAAGTCCTACTTGTAGCTTTGAAGAAATAACACCGTCCTAAATTTTAGCACATTTTCAAGTGAAAGACTTTGTTCTTAAATGGAATATGAAATCGTGATAGGAAAAAAATAAACCAAGCTAGATGAGAATTTCAGGTAATCAAGACACATCTTCATTTTATTATTGGTTGACTTATACTGTCATTGAGGAACTCTAAAATTTTTTTAAAAATCATATTTTATGTAGCAACCTGCAAAAATATTTTCAAATTTATGTATTTAAATAGTTGAGGTCATAGTTACAGATGAACTAAACTAATGCACTTTTAATAATTTAAAAAAAGGAATCCCCTTTCCTAATTTAAAATATAGCTTCGTTGAAAGCTAATATAAATTAAGAATACAAGAATATTCTTAAGAATATTCTTTTTTTTTTATTATGTAATGTTAATCACCATACATCATTAGTTTTTGAAGTAGTGTTCCATGATTCATTCTTTGCATATAACACCCAGTGCTCCATGCAGTACGTGCCCTTTTTAATACCCATCACCCTCCCCTCTAGAGTATTCTTAATATAAGAATATTATTATAGTCTTACATTATTTGTATTTTACTTGAAATAATTTTATTTACTAATGAACTTTTAAAAACAACTGTAATTCAATAAGGTGGATTCACAAGTATTGATGATCAGTTAAAAATATACTGAAGCCCCATACTACTAAAGTGTGTGAAAATTTGCTACATAATGATTGCTAAGTCATCTATTCAAGAAGGGGTGCTGTATATCCGGATAAGCCTACACCTTCCTAGTGTCATGTATCAATTCATTGTTTATTATTTATCTTATTATTCACCAAAAGTGTTCCACAGATTTGAATCCTTGGGCATACACATTTGAAAGCAGTAAATTATTTAAAGTAAAGGTGTGAGACATTTACCTACTGCTTTTCATGTTTCAGGGAATAATGCATTTTACTTTGTATAATTTTTTAATGCATTTCCACATATGCATACATGCTGAGTTTCCATTTTTTTTTTTTATATCATATTAGATAGAACAGCCTCCCTCTCACTCCAAATGTATAGCAGCCTTCAGTCTCAGACTTCTGAAGACTGATTCCTACATCTTTTTTCTTCTTCCTCTCCACATTATTTCCATTTCTAAGAATGTTCCTTTGTTCCACTAGAGCCAAGTGTTTAGTCCTGAACAGGGCATTTCCCTTTTGAGTGTGTCCTTTCTCTGAGGTACACTGTGTGTTGATACCTGATAGAAGTATCTCATTTACACCATTAAGACGCTGGGTCAGCTCTGAGGTGGGGCAAATTTATGCCTGAGAGGAAGAAGCTTCTTTGTAACTCTGGGTGGTAGGGGACCTCAGGTGCTTGGCCAGAAAACATCATAGCCAGTTGAAGAATATGGCCAGATCCTGGCTGTGGACCAGCCTTGGGAAAAACTGAGTTTTGTAGAACTTTTCACAGTTAAGAGACAGAGGCATAGGTATAGGATGAAGTACAGAAATATGCATAGGTTCCAGTGATTCTTACAGGAGCCATCTTTTCTGCACAATTTTTCTGAATATTAAAATACAGAAAGTCCCCTGGGGTTGCATGAGATAAAATGCATCTATCCAGAAAGCAGATTCAGAAGCAGTCATTAAGTACAAAGTGAAAAGCCTCTATAATTACATCTTGTTACTAAGTAATCATTCCAGAACTTTCTTGAATTGCATCTTTTTTGGGGGAAGATCATAGTCTAGATTTAGTTTTCCTGATGCACTGTGGAAATAGAAAAGGGCAGTCTTTTTTTTTTCCTGACATTAGCTACACTGATAAGGATTCCTTGCCATTTATCCTTCCAAGAGGAGAAAGAACACAGGGAGCCCTTCAGGGAGGCTGCCCAAAAAAAGGGTTTTCTGACTGAGGAGCCAGTGCCCTTGCACACTGAAGAGTGTTGATGGATGGCTCTGAGCGAAGCCCCAGGAAAGCAAGCAGACAGACCCTCAGCCTTCTGTTCTCTTCACAAGTGTCAGTGAAGGGAGAAAGGCATGATCCTTCCCCAGGTGACAGTTAAACAGGGCGCTCACTCTGGCCATGGGAGGAAAAAGACAAAGAGAAAAGCTAGTTCCCAAGAGTTACTGAAAACAAGACAACGAGACTGATCTAATTTTGGCTCTTTTACTAGGAAAAACAGTTTTAGAAAACACTGGACCTTAAGCAGACACAAAAGGCAAGCTGTATGCCCACAGAGCTAAGGATTCACTCCTAGGTGTTATGCTGAAGGGAAAGATAGGAAGAAAATCTTTTAATCC
The DNA here is from genome assembly GCF_002201575.2 of Neomonachus schauinslandi. Classification (NCBI taxonomy): domain Eukaryota; kingdom Metazoa; phylum Chordata; class Mammalia; order Carnivora; family Phocidae; genus Neomonachus; species Neomonachus schauinslandi. The sequence continues at coordinate 70,246,601 of NC_058409.1, read as the reverse complement.
TCCTTTACTGGATCAAAAACGGCCCTGGACAAACCCCACCCCAGGTGCACATAACATACATAACCAGGAAATGAGAGAAAATTAAAAAATCCACATTTCTCCATGTCACGTATAATTTCATATTTTTGGGAGGTGTTTTGGGGGCCCTTGTCACTGTGGTAGGCTCCCCGAGAGTGGACTAGCTCTAAAAATGTCACTTTGATTCACATGTTACCATCACTACCAGTCCACCTTGATACAAGTTGTCCTCATTTTTAAACGGGGAAGTTGAGGTATAGAAAGGTTGATTCCCCCAAAGTCCTACGGCAGAATCTAGGCTTTGAATGCAGATCGGATACTTTCTTTGCTCTTTTCATTAAACTGCACTCAAGTGTCACTCAACAGTATGTGTTAGGTCCTCCTTAGAGGCTGGTTGTTGAGGCAACTGGATGCCTGTAAACGGTGACATAGTTACATACCCAACACTGAAGACTCCATGCAACAGTTCGGTCTTACTATTTTGCAATGAGAGATATTACAATCTTTCCTAAATTATTACAATCTTTCCATGTTCCATTTCCCTGATTTTCTACATCCTTTTTTTTTTTACCTTCTCTTTTTTTTTTTCTTTTTGCCCCACTACATTCCTTCCCATCTTCTTAGTCCTGTCTTTTTTGCAACTTCCCCCACTTCTGTTCATTGATCCTGTTTTTGTTCTTTGTTCTGATGTTACCTCACTGCCAATGCGCAGTCTTGCAGCCTTCCCCGACCCCCGACACTATGCATCAACAGCAGTGTGGGGACACTGCAGTCCCATCGGCCAGGCCCCTCTATAACCCACTTTGCCAGCTTACGCTCCATTTTCACAGTCTTTCCAGCACATTTACCATGTGTTCTCCTTTGCCAGAAATAACACAGGGAGAACAGTAGTCAATACTGACTTTCTTTCCTAATTATCTCTGTATTTCTGGGAAGGGCAATGATGGCAGGTGAATTTTTACAAGGCTGACTACTCTGTTCCCCCTTCCTGACTTCTAGATCCATTGGAAACATAACTGAAGTGAAAAGGGAGTATCCCTCAAAGCAACTCTAACCTAGGGAGGATTTATACAACAGTGTAAGAGTTAAGTCTACAGACAGTTGCTGACATTTTATTTCCAGTGTCTGGAATCCAGTGTGAGTTGACAGAAGAAAGAATGGTAGGCCCAGGGGCATTCTCCTCTATGAAAATTGGGAGAAAACAAGATTGGCTACTAGTTTTAGAGGTAGAAAAACACATTAAAAAAAAATTTTTTTTAACCACATAAGGAGTCCCCCAACTAGTGCAACTTCAGACCCTGAAGATACTCGGGACCATCTGTAAGGGTTGATGGCAAGACTTGTTTGCGTGGGCCCTACTTTCATGAAACTGAGCACATTGTGACCAACCTGTGTCCTCTGATAGGCTCACTACAATCGCCTTCTGTTCCAGAGAGAAATGCAGTCTTACCAGATCCCTAGTCCAGAGGCTGAGTCAGAATCACATTTATTTGAACCTTTGTTTGAAAAAAGTATGAAGTGCTCAGATTGCTGATGTGTTAATTTCTCATTCAGTACTTTCAACTGGACTGTCCCATTCTTAAGCTGGCTGGCCATTGTAGCCCTCTGTGTGTTCACAGTCATCCTGTACTTCATTCCACTGAGATACATTGTCCTTGTCTGGGGTAAGTAAAGTTTTTTTTTTTTTTTTTTAAACTGTCTTAGATACTAGGAACAAACTATTTCTAAGCAATGAGTTATACTGTCAGAAGCTCCTTGTATTTATGATCATGAAGCTACTCCATGATGAAAAGAGACAGGTCAGTTAAAAATCACAACAGTATAAAGATTTAGGTCTACCTACAAAATACATTTTTCTTATCTGGCACCATAGGCTCCATCATCCTGTAAACATGTAGTTGTGCAGATTCTTCATATATCAAAGTGTAGCTTTGTCCAGATATCATTCTGATTTATTTTCACCACTTATACGTAAACAGAGGCATTTCGATCCATATGGTGCATTTAGGACAATATGCTTTTTTGTGCTGTGGTACTTTATCTTGTGGAAACGTCTGTAAACACAGGGCTATCTATGGCCGCCTATTTAAGAGGTCACCTTTGGGATGCAGGAAAGGGCTCCTTGGCCCTGACAGGCTGCTTACGAGTAAGAAACCGGCTTCATGTGTACTAAACAAAAGTGCTTCTGCAAAAACCCACTTTAAGGGTGGTATTTTCCAGCCCTTGTTTTTGATGCCGTTATGCTCCATGCCAAGAGTTCCTACGGCCCTAGACTCCACTTAGATGATAGTTTCAGCATTCTTCATTGTTTTAGGGTTTCTATTCCTTAGCTGAGAGAATTCGTGCTCTGAAAAAAAACGGTCAGTCTCTACAATGCACTCACATATAAAACTACATTAATGATATATATAAACAAGACTGGGGAGAAGTAGGATTCTCTACTTGCCCCCCCCGAGCCGGCAGACACCTAAGATTGCTAAACATATACAAAATGCAAAGAATCAAAATGGGTATGGATTCCAGAAAACACATGTTTACACTAAAAGCAAAAAGATCAAAAGGAATGTTTTATTTTCTTTTTAAAGAAATGCTGGAATAAGTGACAGAGGGGTCTGAGGTCCCCACACCCTCCAGTTTTAAGATTCCTATCTCCCTATTCTTTTTGGTCTGTCTTGTCATATCCTGAGTTAAGCCCTCTTACCCTTTATTGTCACTCTGCTTACCTTTACAGCTTGGGTAGGGAGGAGAGGATGGGGGGAATGATGATGATTTTTTCCCTTGTTAAACTTTAAACCAGTTTCAAGTAAGATAGTACTTGCACTACACAGGGAGAGAGGCCTTTCTTCCCTCTGTTCAAGCCCTCATCTTTCCTTCCTTCCGTTGATATATAAAACAGATGCTGTTTTCTTGAAGGAATTAGGGTAGGGCATGCGGTGTGGCAGTTTATTATCTCTAACCTTCCTGGGGTCAGATCTGCCATCTCGGTTGTGATAGGTGGTGAACCTCTGGTTTTGTTTCCCCGCGCTCTCAGAAACTGGAGCCCATGGCGGACATCTGGCTCAGTAACCTGGGGCGGCCTCACTGGCTCTGTCTTAAACGTAATTCTTAGAGAATGTGTTTGGGCCTCTTGTTTCATCATATGAAATAAAAGGAGAACAGTATTTCTGTAGTGCTAGGTGATTGCTGAAATATTAACTGGAAATTTAAGACATGGGTCTCACATGGGGAGACGGACCAAAATCAAGAATGCAAAATAAGTTTATTCTGCCGAACTTCCTGAAGAAGAGCCAAGATGCTCTAAGTTATGGCCCAGTTTTTACGAGTTTGTTGATTTCATATAAAGCTGTTAATTTATTTTGTATATGTGAATATGCTTGGTCATTTATTAAGTGCAATATAAATTTCAAAGAGTAGACTTATCCCATTGAAATCCTACCTTATATCACAGAATATATAGAATAGGTACTTGTAGTTTTATACATTGTTTTGACAGTTCTATCTCATTGAAGTTTTTGTTTCTACAATAGCTCCAACTTCACCTAAGTTTACTCCTCAACCACGTTTGCTCTTCAGGTAGTATAGAGGATTAACTGTTGAAAAATTTCGTATGGGTAGATATGGCTCATCTGTAATGGTTCTTGGCTGTTCTATTCCAAAAGTGATCCAAGTAAGTCAATCACAGCATCTTTTGCAAGCATTAAATTTAAATTTTGTGTAATTTGAAAGGAAAATTGCTTCCTGAAAATCTCAATGCCAGAGATGTAGAAACAGAAACATTCCCCCCCTTCCCCCGCCATGGTGAGAACTCTTAAGATCTACTCTTTTAGCAACTTTCAGATATGCAATGCAGTATTATTAACTATAGTCATCATGCTGTACATTATATCCCCATCACTTATTTTGTAACTGAAAATGTGTAGCCCTTCACCCATTTCACCCATCCTCCCACCTCCAGCCTCTGGTAACTACCAATCTGGATCTATGAGCTTGGCTTATTATTATTATTTTTTTTAATGCCACACACAGGTAAGGTCTTATAGGGTGTTTGTCTTAGACTCATTTCACTTAGCATAATGCTCTCAAGGCCCACCTGTGTTGTTGCAAATGGCAAGATTTCCTTGATTTTTATGGTTAATAGTCTACTGTGTATATATACATCCTATTTCCTTTATCCACTCATGTGTCAGTGGACGCTGAGGTTGTTTCCGTGTCTTGGCTATTATAAACAGTGCTGCAATGAGCATGTGCCAGGTGGGTGTTATTTATATTTTGAGTTCATGTTTTTGTTTTCTTTGGATAAATATCCATAAGTGGAATTGCAGGAACATAGGGCAGTCCCATTTTTCTTTTTGTCAGGACTACCCATTCTGTTTTTCATAGTGCACCAGCTTACATTTCCACCAACAGTGAATGAGGGTTTCCATTTCTCCACATGCCTGCCAACACTTGTTATTCCTTGTCTTTTTGATAATAGCCATTCTAACAGGTGTGAGGTGATATCTCAAGGTGTTTTTGATTTGCAGTTCCCTGATAATTAGTGATGTTGAGCATCTTTTCATATCCTAGTTGGTCATCTGTAGGTCTTTTTTGGAGAAATGTCTGTTCAGATCCTCTGCCTATTTTTTAAGTGGATTGTGTTTTTGTTTTTGCTATTGAGTTGTATTAGTTCTTTAAATATTTTGGATATTAGTCCCATAGCAGAGATAAGATTTGCAAATATCTTCTCCCATTCAGTAGGTTGGTTTTTCATTTTATTGATGGTTTCCTTTGCTGTGCAGAAGCTTTTTAGTATGATGTAGTCTTGTTTATTTTTACTTTAATTGTTTTGCTTTTTGGGGTCAAATCTGAAACATTGCCAAGACCGATGTCAAGGAGCTTACTGCCTTTATTTTCCTCTTGGAGTTTTATGGCTTCTGGTCTTATATTCAAATCTCTAATCCATTTTGAATTAATTTTTGTATATAAGATAGTAGTCCACTTTCATTCTTTTACATGTGGTTATCTAGTCTACCATTTATGAGACTGTCCTTCCTCCATTGTATATTCTTACTTTGTCATAAACTTATTGATTATATACGTGTGGGTTTACTTCCACACTTTCTATTCTGTTCCATTGATCCACATGTCTGTTTTTATGCCAATATCATACTGTGATATCAGGGAGTGTGATGCCTCCAGCTTTGTAGTTCTTTCTTAAGATTGCTTTGCCTATTTGGGGTCTTTTGTGGTTCCATACAAATTTTAGGTTGGTTTGTTCTACTTCTGTGAAAAATGCCATTGAAATTTTGATAAGGATTTTATTGAATCTATAGATTACTTTTGGGTAATATGAACATTTTAACACTATTCTTCCTATCCATGAATATGGACTATTTTTCCATTTATGTGTGTTGTCTTCAATTTCTTTCATTAATGTCTTAACAGTTTTCAGTGTACAGGTCTTTCACTTCCTTTATTAAATTTATTTGTAGGTATTTTATTCTTTTTGATGTGATTGTGAATGGGATTGTTCTTAATTTCTTTCTGATCATTCATTATTAGTGTATAGAAACCAAACAATTTGTTATTGATTTTGTATCCTTGGTTTGCAAACTGGCCCCCATACACAAAGTGCATAGACTGAAGAAAGAGGGAGACCATTTCAGACTGGTAGGTGGTAGATTTAATATATAGGGGAACTCACTTACAAGGCTTGTCTTGGGTGGCTATAGGCAAGTAAATCTCCACCCCTGCCCACCAGAATCTTAAAAGTTTACATGGAGGAATTAACTGGGCTCAGTCCCATATACTGTTCAGATGGTCTTAATAACATCTTACTCTTTCAAGGCTACATCCTTGGAGCAGTTCCCACTGTGGGTACAGTGGGCAGAATGTACATTTCAAAAACCAAAGGGTGAGAAGCTGCCAGAGTTCAGCAACCAGGTCAACCATAGGTCGTACCCTCTCCTAGCCTCTCCATTACCTTTTCCCCCAAATCCTGCAGCTTCATTGAATTCACTTATTAGTTCCTTTTTAATTTTTTTTGGTGGAATCTTTAGAGTTTTCTATATATAACATGATGTCATTTGCACATATTGCATTTTTTCTTTCCAATTTGGGTGTTTTTATTTCTTTTTCTTGCCTGATTGCTCTGGCTAGGACTTCCAGTACTCTGTTGAATAAAAATGGTGAGAGTGAACATTCTTGTCTTGTTCCTGAACTTATGTTAAAAGCTTTTAGCTTTTCACCATTGAGTATGATGTTAGCTATGGGTTGTCATATATGGCCTTTATTATATTGAGTTACGTTCCCTCTCCATCTACTTTGTGGAGAGTTTTTATCATCAATGGATGTTGAATTTTGTCAGATGCTTTTCTGCATCTATTGAGATGATCATCTGATTTTTATCCTTCATTTTCTTAACATGGTTTATCACACTGATTTGCAGATGTTGTACCAACCTTGCATCCCTGGAATAAATCCAAATTGTGGTGAATGAGATTTTTAATTGTTCAACGCAGTTTACTAATATTTTGTTGAGGATTTTTCATCTCTGTTCATCAGAGATATTGGCCTATATTTCCTTTTTGTGTGTGTGGTGTCCTTGTCTAGTTTTGGAAACAGAGAAATGCACATAAAATGAGTTTGGAAGTGTTCCCTCCTCTTCTAGTTTTTGGAAGAGTAAGAAAAATTGCTATTCTTTGAGTGTTTGGTAGAATTCACCAGTGAAGCTCTCTGGTCCTGTTTGTTGGGAGGTTTTTGATTACTGATTCAGCTGCCTTCCTAGTAATCAGTCTGAATAGAAATTTTCTATTTCTTCGTGATTCAGTCTTAGAAGACTGTATGTACCTAGTAACTTACCCATTTCTTAGGTTTCCATTTGTTGGTGTGTAATTGTTCATACTACTCTCAGGATCCTTTATACTTCTGTGGTTTCAGGTTTAACATATTCTCTTTCAGTTCTGATCTTATTTGGATCTTTTTTTCTTGGCAAGTCTAGCTAAAGGTTTGCCATTTTACTCATCTTTTCAAAGAATCAGCTCGAAACTTTATTATTCCCTTTCTTCTATAACTTTTTTTATTGAGGTAGGCATTTATTGTTATAAACTTACCTCAGAGAACTGCTTGGGTTGTACCCCATACATTTTGGTATGTTGTATTTCTGTTTTCATTTTTCTCAAGGTATTCTTTTATTTCTTCATTGATGCATTGGTTTAGTAGCATGCTATTTAATCTCCCCATACTAGTGAATTTTCCAGTTTTCTTCTTGTAATTGATTTCTAGATTCCTTCCATTGTGGTTGAAAAAGATGCATGCTATGATTTCAGTCTTCTTTATTAAGACCTGTTTTGTGGCTTAACATATGAGCTGTCCTGGGAGAATGTTCCATGTGCACTTGGGAAGAATGTATATTCTCCTGCTTTTGGATGGAATGTTCTGTCGATGTCTGTTAGGTCCATATGGTCTAACATGTCATTTAAGGCTGATGTTTCCTTATTGGTTTTCTGCCTGGATGATCTAGGTGGTGATGTGAGGTATTAAAGTACTCTAGTATTATACTGCTATTTCTCCCTATATGTCTGTTAATATTTGCTTTATAAGTTCAGGTGCTCCTATGTTGGCTGTATAAATATTTTAAAACGCTGTATCCTCTTGCTGGGTTGGCCCCTTTATCATTACGTAACACCCTTCTTAGTTTCTTATTACAGTTTTTGTCTTAAAGTATGTTTTTGTCCAACGTAAGCATAGCTGCTCCAGCTTTCTTTTGGTTTTCATTTGTATGGAGTATGTTTTTCCATTCCTTCACTTTCAGTCTGTGTGTCTTTGCATCTGAAATGTGTCTCTTCTAGAGGCAGCATATATATAGATGGGTCTTGTTTTTTTATCCATTCAACCATTTGATACTTTTTTGCTGGAGAATTTATCTTATTTACAGTTAACTAATTATCGATCGGTATGTACCTACTGGCATTTTGTTAATGTTTTCTGTTTTGTAGTTCCTCTGTGTTCTTTCTTCTTTTGCTCTCTTCCTTTGTGATTTGATGACTTTCCTTGCTGGTATGCTCTGATTGCTTTATTATCTTTTGTGTGTCTAGTATAGGTTTTTGCCTTGCAGTTACCATGAGGCTTACATATTACAACTTATAACAGTCCGTTTTAAGTTGGTAACAATGTAAGGTTGGATGCATTCTAAAGCTCTACATTTTAACTCTTCACCCACATGTTCTGCTTTTGATGTTACATTTAACATCTTTTAATCTTGTGTATTCCTTAACTAATTATTGTAGTTATATTTTGGGGGCTCCACATGAGCATGTAAGTTCCTTTCAAGGAGATGCCAGCGTGCTGCAGCGACAGCACAAAGATGGCATCCGGCAGCATACATTTCCTCAGAGCACTTTCCTAAGTCTCTAGATGTATGCCAAACTTGAAGCCTGCCATGCAGGCCTGAAGCTCCAGGACAATGCAATAGGTCTCTTTCACAGATAGACTGTGGATGTGTTTTAGCCTGATGTCTGTGCAGGGCCCTGGGGGTGGTAGCCTGCCAAAAACTCTCTCTTTAACTGTTACAGTCCTGTGGGGCCCAGAAATACAAGCCTCATGTCCACCAGAGCTAGGAGATCAAGGGAGTATTCCCTCAGTGGCAGCTGTAAAAACCAGGGCACGAGTTATATGTAAAACCTCCCCTCTGAGAGAGACTGCTGCCTCTGGAGCATGGCACAGAGCCTACTCTCCAAGGTTTCTGGAGAAGTTTACAGTCAGCCCTTACATGTGTGTTTAATTAGAAGCCTGCCCCTTAGGCAGTAACTAGGATGATAAGCTTAGGGGTCTGTGACAAAGACTGAGCATCTGAGTCTGTTACCTCTAGCTATGTCCTCAGGGTCGTTGATGTTTAAAAAATTTTTTTTTTTTTTTTTTTGGTTACAGTCCTGTGGGACCTGTAAGCATAATCACATTTGCCACCAGAGCCAGATGATACACAGGTGTTCCTCAGCAGCAGCTACAAAAGTCAGGGGTGTCAAACAAGGATAGAAGCTCCTTACTGGGAGATATTTATAAGCTATAGTGTGGCAGAGAGTGCAAAGACTGCATCTAGTGGACTGTTCCCTGAGAACTCTATAAACTCTTGTAAGTGTGCCAGACCAGAGGGTTGACCAGCTCTTCTATAAGCAAATAGGCTTGTTTCTCAGAAAGACTGGGGGTGTCTTACAGTCTACTGTCTGTACAGTGTCCTGGGGATGGTAGTCTGCCAAGAACAGTCTGAGTGTTAGAGTCCCATGCAACTCAGGAATGGAAGCCACCCTGGACTACTGAGCCCAGCAATCAAGGGGTGTCCCCTTGCCAGCAGCCACAAAAACCAAGGCACCAGATGTGTGTAAAAGCTCCACTCCAGGAAATGTTGGTGCTCTGAAGCATGGCAGAGGGAGAGCATGAAGCTGGTGCTTGCCAGTTGGAGGGTAAAAATGGCACCCACTGGCTTTACAAAGCAGATAGTGCAGAGTATCCCAGCAGGCCCCAGCCCCACCAGCTGAAGCTTTAAGGTTATATGAAAGAGATTCATTTGCTAAAGTCTGGATGCCTTTCTAATGGTTGCTTCTATGCTGCACCCTGGGGCAAGTGAGTATGTACACGAGCCCATTGAGCCATTTCTCAGTTCACAACAGATCTTTATGTCATGATTTTCAAGGCCAGATGTGTTGGGGGCTCATCTCTCAGTTGTAGGACTTAAAAGCTGGGGTGCCTGATACAGGGTATAACCCGCTGCTCTTCGGAGAGAAGCTCCATGTTTGTGAGTTACGTTGTAATTGTGGGTTGCCTTGCTGGGGTAGGATTTATAATGAGATTTTTGTCTCAGCCTCTCCTACCCACTTCCCTTGGCCTTTCTCTTGTTTCCCTGATGTGAAGAAGTCACTCAGCTAGTTTTCAGGTCTTTCTCAGAGGGAACTAAGTGTTCCATATGTAGCTGTAGATTTGGTGTGATCATGGGAAGGGGTGAGTTCAAGATCTTCCTACATTGCCCTATCGAGCCACCTCTTAGATGTAAAACCAGACATAAAACTGGGGCACCATACACATGTAAAAGCTTCCCTCGGGGAGATACCCTTTGTGGAGTGTGGCAAAGGGAGAGTGTGGAGATAAGCATCCACCAGCTGGAGCAAGGCAGAAGGAAAGTGCAAAGATGGCACCCCCAGTCTCTGGCTCGAAGGCACCCCAGCAGACCCTTGAATGTTTGTCTAACCAGATGCCCACCCCTCGGGCTGATGCTCCAAGACAAGCAAATGAGGGTCTCCCAAAGTCCAGGTACCCCTCAATTAACTGCTTCCATGTTGGGCTCTGGGGTGACTCCAAGCATTCAAGTCCTTTAAGAACCATTTCTCAGATCACTGTAGCCTTGTGGGTCCCGTGGACGTGAGCTCCATTGGTTTTCAAAGGTAGATATTTTGGAGAGTCGTCTCATAGGTGCACATGTTAAAAGCTGGGGGTGCCTGATGTGGGTGGGGCTCAAACCCTTCACTCCTTAAGGAGAAGCTACAGCTTTTGAGTTCCCTCCTGACCATGGGTTGCCACACTGAGGGTAAGGTTTTGTCCCAGCCTCTCCTACCTGCTTCATAATGGGCCTTAGCTCAGCACCCCATATGTGGGAGGAAAGTTCAGGATCCTCTTGCATCACCATCTTTAAAGCTGTTTATTTTTTTTTAAAAAGCTGGTGGTAAAACTTTCACATTTCAGGTCATTTAAAAGGAAAAAAAAAAAATAAGGATAGCTGTCTTCTAAACATTTAGTTTGCATAACATTAACACCTCTCCACTCCCAAAAACAGTAAGGTTTATCTTTTGAAAAAGGGAAAACCAGTAAATCAGACTTTTTGCCTTGAAAAGTTTTACTATAGATGAAATACTAAAGCAAGGCTTCTAAGTAATATGACACTGAGTGGCAAAGCAAGATACAGCATTGTACATCCTTGCCAGGTGCCTTTTGTTTCCCAAATAAAAAACCTTTCCTGCTGGGAGGAAGCCACTAAAGTAAAAAGAAAAACCAGAGCTGCCTTGATTTGGGATGGAGAGAGGAAGGGAACAAAGGAAAGGAGAGAAAGAAACAGGAATGGGGGAGAGGGAGGGTGGGAGGGAGAAAACAGGGTGTACTGGTTCATTCAGTGGAGACTGAAGAGCAGCTTAGTCTAGATCTTCAAATCACTGTAACATATGGAAATATATGTGATTTTTCTAATTCCTAACTGGAGATTTCAATAATGTTTTATCTATGACTTTTTCAGGCATCAATAAATTTACAAAAAAGCTTCGGAGTCCATATGCAATTGATAACAATGAACTACTTGACTTCCTTTCCAGAGTCCCTTCAGATGTACAAGTGGTATGTAGGTTTCACTATTACTGCTCTTTACCGTATGATGGCATTGGGTTTTCACTTTTCATCCTTTTAATTTCAAAGGTTTTAGAAGAACCACTTAAAGTTAAAAGGCCTATAGCAGATTTTCCCTTTCAGGAATTTAGCCCACTTGGGGTGTTACCCAAGAAGAACTTTTATAAAGCATGGGGAATGGAGAACAAGAGAGGGTTGCATCAAGAACCTACCAGGGCTCATAGGGGCAATTTTCCTCCAAGGAAGGTTCACCTGGTTTGTGAAGGGAAGTCACCATTACCTGAAGGGAGGAAACAGGAATATAGATGCTGAAAGCAAGATGTGCCAGTGAACATTTGAAAAACACTTCTTTGCATAATTTACAGGAATTGAGTTTTAAAAATGCATATTTTGGAGACCAGTGAGGGGAAGGGGTGGAGAGTACCTGCCTTTTCAAGACTGGGGCACATCTCAATCCTTTAAAATTCTTTGAGGTTAACTCATGCCCCTTAATCATCAATTATTTTCAGAATAAATGAGAAATGTTTTTTTTTTTTTTTTAAGATTTTATTTATCTGAGAGAGAGAATGAGATATAGAGAGAGAGCATGAGAGGGGGGAGGGTCAGAGGGAGAAGCAGACTCCCCGCTGCGCAGGGAGCCCGATGCGGGACTCGATCCCAGGACTCCAGGATCATGACCTGAGCCGAAGGCAGTCGCTTAACCAACTGAGCCACCCAGGCGCCCGAGAAATGTTTTTATCAAAATCTTGACACTATGTTGCAGCAATACCTTTCTTTGTTTCAGTTGAGTTTTCCATTTGGTATCCCACATTGAGAGTAGGCTGGAGGGAGATTAAGCCTAAATTAAACAAACAAACAGTAAATTGCAAAGAACCGTTATCCAGCCTTTCAAAATTAAGATAAAGATGGTTTTGCTTTTAATGTAGTGTTACAGTGAAGAGGCAGCCTGTTACCAAAGTTCACAACAGTGCTCCCATGTAATTTCTGGCAGGATTTCCCTTATGATTCTTGCTCTATCATTCTACTGTTTTCTGCATCCCAGCTGCAGATCTCACAGACCTTCCAGGGTGAACACTCTTCCCACCCCTGTCTCTAAGCAGTCTCTCATTCCTTTGCTTTTCCTTCCTTTGCCAGAAAGTGACCACCTGACCAGTCTTTCTCTGAACTCTGTTTAAACAGGTGCAATACCAAGAACTGAAACCAGATACTTCTCATAGCCCATGTAAAAGGAAGAAAAACAATCTTGGCTAGCCAGCTCCCAGCACTGAGGAGACCAGCATCTGTTTGGGAAGATAAAAGAAAAAGCCTTCAGCCTCAGCAGCATTTCCTTTCTTCCTGCTTTTTATTTATTTTGCCTTTTTATCATGATCGAGAGAATTTGTAAATAGTGTACAAAGGCATATGTCTTTGAAAATATACTTCCATTGTACAGACTCAATTTGCTAAAGGTTTAGCTGTTGCTGTGTGAAAGCCTTGTTGGCTGTGGATAATAACATAACACACTGGAACAACAAATAGAAGCATGGTAACGTTGGGAGATATACACTTCTCTAATTACAAGTGGAAGCACCAGAATATTGCATTAAATGCTCAGCTGTACCCTGATTAAATCTACATAAAACGTAAATGTCAATTTGATTTTTAAAGTTTTTTTTTAATGTGACTATTTTTTATCTGAAAAGTAATCCATTACAGTTGTTTTCTATGTTTTGAGAAGGGGGGAATCCCAAAATCTGAATTATGGAACAGATGCATTTCAATTTAACTAAGATTCTGACTTCAGATCCTCACTTTCATTCCTGTGCAAATTACTGAGATATGACTCGGCTTATTTTAAGCTAATGAGTGGAAGGTACATTCACTCTGTCAAGATAATCTTTCACACTCTACAAAGAAAACTTCCAAAGCTTCTATCATTCCATCTAAAACCTTAAAATCTCTACAGGATTACACATAAATACTGCCAGGTTTATAAATGATTGCCTATCTGAATTTTTATACCTACCACTACTTTAATTTGTAGCAAGTTAGCAACCCAGTTCAGTTGTCAAAAATACTAGCAACCTAAATCCGTGTTGCTTTTGGTGTTTCTGTGCCTCTAAAAATATTTAATACTCAAGTGTTATCACACACAAAAAGTATCTGCTTTCTCATAGATTACTGAAATGCTTTAATGCATAGTATGATTTTTGTTAGTGTGAATTTTAATGTAAAGAATGCTAGTGTGCTAAGTGATATGCCAGTGTTTCATTATATTCATTTATAGAAAAACTAATCAATCGTTCTTGATAATATGAATGCATGAAACCTATTTTGTAAAAAACAAAAAAAAATCAAAAAACAAAAACAACAAAAAACTGCTTATGGGGAGGGGGGGAGTTTGCCTTTAAAAAAATGTTTCACTACTTACCATAGAATCTGTACTTAAAAATTTCATTCCCAAGACTTATGGTAGTTTTGTACCTAGCTCCCTGATAAATCAAGGGAGTATACCTCTGGAGAGAGAAATAATTTGGTGAGAATGTTTTACTTCCCTGACTGGGTAGCGGATTAAGCTTGGCTGAAATGCTGTAGAAAATGTTTTGCACTAGTTTATTAATAGACTGGGATAGGGTGAAGGGGGGGGTGGGTTATGATGGAAAAACAGAAAAGCCAGAAGCCAGAAATATATATTTCACTCTAAAGGAAGATTCTTTAAAAATAAATTTAATCTCATCAAAGCTAATTTTTAAAGTATTTTTATTTTAAAGCGATGTTGTTAAATACTATTTCTTATGATAGAACTATTTTGATCTGTTTATACACTATGCTTGAAAGAGAATGTCAATTAAATTCCCTTTCTACAGAAAGGCTTTGACCTCAATATGCTCTATTTAGCTCACCGTGTTTATAATAACATGCTCCTACCCGCATACCATCACTGTTTGTTGCTTAGACATAATACTCCATGAAGCTGATGTTCCCACAGAAAGTTTATTGATGGGATAATTTGTTTGAAATACCTTTTGATTAGACCTTGTGTGAGATTTATGTTCCGTGCTGACAGTGTCTACTCAAATGTCTACAAGCCTGATACTGTACAACTTCAGATGTACCTGCGGCATAGTAACCATTAACAGATGCCTAATTTTTGTTTCATTCTACCAACTTTCAGATGTTAAATTCAATGGTAATGTTGACTATACATTCACTGCATTAAATAAAAAAATCTTTTTTAAGTATAATCAGTACTCCTTTCTGCCTTTTTTTTTTTTTTTGTGGTTGAGAGAGGAGTGCTGGAGGACTGTTTGCATATTCTTATAAATGACACTTAGAGAAACTGGGTTTGGTTTGGACAAAGGCTTCTCTGAAACCTTGACTATTGTATGAAACTCACTACCTTCGAAGGAGTGAGCATGCAAATGAAGTTGATAGAAGAGTACGAACTATCATCTTGAGGCATGAAATGATATTCAGAGGCATCTTCATTGCTTACAAAAGTACTACATTCACAGGCTGAAAAGAAGAAACTGTGTCTAATAAAATTTTAACTATTTCTTTCCCCTTCTCACATGGGTACAGTTTTGCCTTTTGAAAGCTGTTTTAGTTTTGAAAGATTTTCCACGTAATTATTTTAAGATATCTTTAAGAGATTAAATGTCACTCCAGATAGGTGTGAGACTGCTAAATCCGGTAATCGTGTCAACTATTAAATATATTCTTCAGTGTCTTTTAGTAGTAAATTCCCTAAAGGTCAGTCACATGATATTGCTATTAACTGTAATTCCTAAGAAATGCGTATTTTAAACATTTTTTTCATTTATAAAAAGAACATAATACTTGCTCATTTTGGTACTGTTCACAGATTCAAACTGACAGATGCTATAGGGATTCCAAATTACATTTGAACCATACTATGGGCTAGGATAATCTGAATTGAAAGGTTTTTTTAAAAAAGATTTTAAGTGATCTCCATACCCAAAGTGGGGCTCGAACTCAACCCTGAGATCAAGAGTCTCATGCTCCACTGAATGAGCCAGCCAAACTGAAAGATTTTTTAAAATGACTTTGCTTTGTGATACATTTATTGAATACCTCTTACTATTATATGACTTGCCCTGTCACAGGCAATGATCCAACCAATGACAGTATATTAAAATCAAATCTGAAGCTATAATAAGAACAAAATTTAATTGATAGGTTTCTGAGCGTATCTTTTATAGAATTTTATTCTATATATTTTTTTTGAGTAGCCCAATTTATTAAACTTATTGAATTTATAATTTAAAATCTTTTTTAATTTAAATTCAATTAGCCAGCATATATAGTATATCATTAGTTTCTGATGTAGTGTTCATTGATTCATTAGTTGCGTATAACCCAGTGCTCATCACATCACGTGCCCTCCTTAATGCCTATCACCGGGTGACCCCATCCCCCCCCCGCCCCACCCACCTCCCCTTCTGCAACCCTGTTTCCCAGAGTCAAGAGTAGTCTCTCATGGTTTGTCTTCCTCTCTGATTTCTTCCCATTCAGTTTTCCCTCCCTTCCCCTATGATCCTCTGCACTATTTAAGAATTTTATTCTATATTTAAAAGACAAAAGAAATTCAGTAGTAATCTCTCTTATTCAGGGACCCTGGGAAACTTTTTCTCCCATTTTGATCTTAATATCCAAATGTCTGTAATGCTGTAAGTGGTGCAATTTTGTATTAACCAGTCTTATTCAGAGGCTTTAATTTCAGTTCATATGCTTGTTAAATGTACCTCAATATTTCTGAGTTTTGTACTCAGCATTAAAAACAAATAAAAAAAAAATGTATTAGGCCATTGATGTTCCAGAAATACAAGTAAAGAGATCCACTGTTATACTTCTTGCAAAAGCTTCAGGTATTATTAAAGGAATGCTTAAATTCTGGGGCTTTAAATGTCAAGTGTGAGTAGATATATGTGTACAGATGCCAATTCATTTGTTTGATTAGAGTATCTAGAATTAGCCTTTTCTAATTGTTCAGTCAAGTATGAATTAAAACCACATAAAAAATGTAATGAATACTTACAATAGTGTCATTCCTTGTAGTTATACTTCTCTTCCCCGGGATGACTGGTGTAACTCACTGAAAGAAAAAACACAAAACCTTCTTTTTTGGGGTGAAAATGTTAGGTCTTATGCCTTAGTTTCTACATCTGTACAGTGGCAGTCACATCGTAGAAGTTGTTATAAGCTGAATCTTTGAGATTTAAGAAACACCAAACAAAATATCTCGTTATGTAAGAATACCATGCAAAAAACCCCCAAAACATTAAATGTCCAAAGTGGTCACCTGCTGCAGAAGCTACCACCACCATGAAAGGTTTGCTGGAAGGTCATGATTGTGTATGCACTCTCCCAGGGGGATTTGTGCTAAGAACCAAAAAAAGTGTAACAAGTACACAAATGGTCTCAAATGAGTTTTATATTGAGATCTTCCTTTCTTCATATTCTAAATTAATAACAAAGAAATGGTCCCTCAAATGCACAAGCTATATTTTTGTAGACAGGTTTTTTTTTTTTTTAATTTACATGATGGTTGTGTCTCCACATGTTACTGAACAATTATAAAACTCCATTAAAAAAAAAAGTAATGGCACTGCTGTTCTGCTCTAGGCAATTAATAGCATTACTATATTTAGCTGAAAGCTTTATTTGTATTAAGAACAGAAATAGGTAAGTAGCTATGCCAAAGTTTTCTCAGTCTGTAGCAAAAGTAAACATGCAACATAATTCTCCCCTGCTGCAGATTTTTCAGTGTTCCTTCAAGAGAAAAGGAGCGACCAACCTGAGTCAGTGAAGGAACCTGCAAACCACATCTTCTCAGGAGGAATGCATTCGGGATCCTAAGACCTGGCTCATTGCTGTTACTATGACAAGATGGTAGGCCAGGCTCAGTCCCACTTCCTATCAAAGACAAGCTTCAGGATGGCATGAGGCAACTTGAGGCAACATTTTATTTTGCTAGAATTCAAATAGTAACAAGTTTAGGGAAAATGCTAACTGCAGAGAGAAAGGTGCACACCTGGCCCCAACCACTCATAGGTGGCTCTTGATTACAGGAGACCCACCTGGGACAACAGTCAACAGTAATTACAGAGGCAGCTGGGACTACAGAAGGGAGCTGAGAGGAAGGAAGTACCATTGCTTGTCCCAAGTTCACAGATCTTCTAATAAAGCCATCCAGAGAACTGGAAACCTTACAACTCAACTCGACATCACTCCCTCAAAACATCCCTCCTTTGTACAGCAGTGATCATGACAATTATAAGCCCAAATTGTAACCTGATACTGAAATCATGGAGAATAATTTATTGGTGTCAAGAACTAATAAACTCTTTAAAAAATTTCATCAAGACTGAAGTGTCTATTTTCTATTATACAGAGGGATAACATTTGTGTTTTTGTTGACTTTGTTGTGTAACACGGGAGGTAACTAACCCAAGTTCTGACCCAATCTTACATGATGGTATTCTTACCCCTTACCTTTGATCTGGAACTCTTACACAGCAGATTCTGTTAACACAGAGAACTAGCAAACTTACAGGAGGGTCTTTGAAGCACAGAGGAACCCACCGGGAAAAGTCAAATACTTCATATGTTTTAAAAACTAGTTTTAAAATAGATCATTGTGGTGGTCCGTTTTATTTGTTTGAAGTCGAACATTAAAAATTTCCCTGTAGGATAAAAAAAAATGCATTTTCAGCTATAATAGAGAAAACCTTTTTTGGGGGGGGTGGTCATCACAAAACACCTGGCACTTGATAACCAAGAGTCAGGCACACCAACTCTTATGGGGTGGGATAGCAGGTACATACCATTCTTGTGGCATTATGATGTTAATGCAGAGTAATTGATAACCCATGATCTCCCATGACTGTGACAACACCCCTGACAAGCAGGTGAGAAATCTCCCCACCAAAACACATTAATGTGATATTCCCCGGTGCACTGTAATTACATTACTGGTATCCAATGAGTTTATATAAAATCATTGTTAAAATATTCTATTTTGAATTGTACTACTTAAAAGAGTACCTTACAAGAAACCATTTTCCTGGCCTTCACAGAAGAGGTGCAAAGTAATATGCTCTGGAGAACAGTGGCAAGACACTTTCACTCAGAATTCTCTCAGTGAAGAGCTGGCTGCCTGTATCTGCATTAGTGTTGTAAATAATACAATCAATAGTAAAAAGTGAATTTTTTTCCAGGTCTGTGATGATATAAGAAAAAAAATTCTCAGTAACACAGTAGTAACCTCCCTTCAAATAATAGACAAATGTAGCCTTCATTTAATCTGAGTGTTCTCCCTGCTTTTTGGTGTTGAATCTGAAAAAAAAAAAAAAATCAGACAAGTAATTCTTCAGGTTCCATGAATACTTCTAAAATCAGAAAAGGCCAATAGTGAAGCTCTGTTCTCATGACTCCACACGGTAATTACATGAGGAAGTTTCATCTTTGGCAATTTAAAAATCTTCCTAGAGTAATGACCCCAGAACGTGGTGACACACTACTTGAAAGGGGCTTAAAAAGAAGACTGAAGAAGCCTGCCAGTAAAATGATGAGCCAGATTCACTCTTAAAGGAGGGGCATAGAGTGCAAGTATATATTTTTTGAGATCCGTATTAGATACTACGTTTAATTATTACATCTTTGCCCGAAGAAAAATGGCACATTTTATTTTATTTATTTATTTATTTATTTTTTTAAAGATTTTATTTATTTGACAGAGAGACAGCAAGAGCAGGAACACAAGCAGCGGGAGCTGGAGAGGGAGAAGCGGGCTTCCCGCCGAGCAGGGAGCCTGATGTGGGACTCGATCACAGGACCCTGGGATCATGACCTGAGCCTAAGGCAGACGCTTAACGACTGAGCCACCCAGGCGCTCCGAAAAATGGCACATTTTAAAAATCCAGCAGATGCCAGTTTAAATAAGAGCTTTAGAAAATTTTCAAGACTAGATTTTCATTTATGTTAGAAGCATTACTTTAAAAAATAAATGAGTTACTGGCATTATAAATATAAATCATGTTACAGAGAAACTTAGAGAAGCAAAGAAAATATTCGAAACTCTATCATAAACACAACCACTATTAGCAACGTATTTGCTTATAATTCCCCTATGTGATTTTACTTGAAGTAACTTTTAATTACATCCTTTTTAAAAAAGAACTAAAATTAGTCAAGAAAAATGGCTCTGAGAAAACCAGCCTAACCACTTTTTATAAATGGCTCTCAACCTCTCCTTAAGCCCATTTCCTCCGATAACATGACTTTGTATGAACTTAAACGTAGTTTGAAAGGAAGAGTAAGGGAACTAAAGCCATGGGGAAGGAAACTAGATTTGCCTAACCTTTAGGAAAGGGCTGAATATGACTAGTCTAATAATCTATTTCTGATAATACCAGTAAAATAGGTATTTTTATTCTTCTTTTTGATGGAGTTTCAACTAAAAGAACCTCCCATAAAACAATTGTATCAACCCTTTGGTTTATTGAACATTATTCAAAATTTTCAAAGATAGTTTAATTTATTCCTGAGAGTAGAAAATCTGCCTATATGCTTTTTGTCTGATTTTTATACCTTCATTAACTTTTCAATCAGTTAATTACCTTCTTGATTTTTTAAACCTAATGACTCCTAACCACTCTCCCCCTCATCCCTTTGCCCAGTTTTATAACTCACTTTTATAATTCTGCTTGTAAGGTTTCATGAAAAGCTCTTTAAAATGCGTATTTTAATTTTACTGAGTATTACTTATTGCTCTGTAATTTCATCTCTATGTAGTAAAAAAAAAAGAAACAATGCAAAACAGAAATGCATCTTTGGGATGAAGTCAGATACCAAAGATACATATTCGTTAAAACAAAAACAAAAAACTATTATAAATCAAACCATTCTGGTCATTAGAAAAATTTATCAGTGTCATGACATAAACCATTGCTGACCTAACCTTTAAGTTGAGAAGTACTGACAACAAACTAAGTTCTTTTTATCTGTCACCACTTTAAGATTAATGATTTTTTCAACATGACTATTTATGTCATTTTGAGGACAGAAAAATGGAGAATCATTGGAAATTTTAGTTCATCTACTATTAAGATAAATGATAGCATAATAGGTGTAAATTCAAAGCTGGATTCCATATTTTCTGTTCAGTGCAATTTATCTGCTGGAATTGCTAAGCAAATTTTTAAAAAAACTTCCTTTCTTCAGTAGAACTAAATCCTATGTTCCAAAGAGTAGTTAGCCATTCTCTATTAATATTTAACACCCATTATGCATAAATGTTCATTTGCTCCAATTCAGATGCTTTTGAGAGGAAGATTATATTTACCAAATCTGGGTTTACTATTCTAAACTATTTGGGGGCAATAAAACAATTGGTGGAAATGTTTGTTTTAATTCTAATTGGAGATGGCTAATTGTAAATGCTTGAATACGGAACTTTTATTTTTTGGTCTATGTTAAGGGCATTATTACATATTATAAATTACATATATAAACAATATTATATACTTGTTTTATTAGAAGTATTGTTTTTATAACAACTGGTAACTGCTGGTTACTTTGCTGATTTAATACTATTGGATCTTAATTCAGCAAGGAGTTTAAAAACCCAGAAAAGTTCACTATATTTGTTTGTAAAAAGAAATACATATTCAACAGTACAAAGACAGTATTATAAAAAAAAATCACTTCTATTACTGAGTTATAGTTTTTTTTAAACCTATAGTTTAAGTGTATTCATAACAAAAACTACATATCTACAGTTATAAAAAGGCCTATAGTAATGAGTTCAAATATGTAAGATATTGGGAAATATTAGTATATTAAAAATATAAATTATCATTTTGCTTATAACACAAAGTACTCCCAAATAGCAGACTCCCCTAAAAGTGAGTCACTTGGATTTGTGATTGGAAAATGTTAAGAAGCCTCTTTTTCAAGTAAATCTACTTGACCCTCTAACAATTCACATAAATTCATGTTTATGTCTTTGTTGCTTGAGGCTTTCATAAACTGGAAAGCACTATTTGAAGACTAGTGTTTACTTAAGAGGAAAAAACTTTTAAAAAAAATCTAGTGATCAATGATGTTAAAATTATCTTTTGTTTCATCTGAAAAGGTCTTCTTTTTATAAAATTTGCAAACCTTGAAAGATATATGCTTTGGAACCAAGCAAAAACAATACCACAACCCCTTCTCATTGATTTAGTCCAATAATTTCTAATTCTGTATCAGAGCAAATAATTGTCAGAGTATATCCTCCTACCACAATTCATTTCAACTTACAAGGTGAATTTTTTGATAACATAATTTGATTTACAAGAAAGAGTTAACTATTCCATGTTTCCATGGAACTGATGTCTGCAGTTTTGACAACACCAGGCACAGCCTAATTCCAATAATGCCATTGCTGACCTTTCTAACTCAATCCACATTTGTTATAAAAACAATTATCATTCAGAACTTTGCGAGCTCCACGTCAGCAGGAGGTGCGACTGGCCTGGAAGTTACGTGATAAATGCCTGAGGGAAAGAGTGCCTCATGTCACTCAAAGATGACCCCTTCCTACTGCTTCAGGAGCAACAGTGACAGGCTCTCATCAAGTTCATAACTTAACTGAAAGGTGTGTAAAGGCATATGGATTGCACATTCCAGCAATAGTGTTTTCATGTGATGGTATTCATTTAACTTTCTGTAACAGCATAGACAAAAATGGCAAATGTTTCCTGGCATTTAGATAAAGTATCCTAGTATTAATGCATTTGTATTTACCTGGGAATGCGTCTTAGTTCGTGAAGACTGCAAAAGCACACCCCACATTCTACTCTCTCTAAAACATAATTGCTAAAATCATAATGATCGAAGGGTTAAACTATTAGATCTATGTAATATTCACATTTAAAAACTAAAATAGAAAACCAATTATTACTGTAAACTTTAGAAACACACAAAACTGAAATTTTTTTCAACAGCCTACAAAGAGGGCAATAAAAGTAACAATATTTCAATCTAATTTACCTTCCTAGACTATAAACTTTTATTGTAGTCAGCCCATTAAGCAATACCACCTGGAACATAGTAGGTGTTCAAGAAACAATAAAAACACTGATTTCGCATTTGATTTATACAAGGATGAATGTTTTCCTGGTCATCTTGGAATTAAGGAAACGACAGAAAGTGTATATAAATGGACCACTTTTTTCTGCATTGCGAAATTAATAACAAGCTAGAAAACTCTAACTTTGAAAAGACCCTTCCTAAGGAGCTGCCAGTAAAC
This sequence comes from Neomonachus schauinslandi, assembly GCF_002201575.2. Taxonomy (NCBI): domain Eukaryota; kingdom Metazoa; phylum Chordata; class Mammalia; order Carnivora; family Phocidae; genus Neomonachus; species Neomonachus schauinslandi. The sequence goes on along the minus strand of NC_058409.1, from coordinate 70,223,926 downwards.
ATTCTAAAATCTTTTCTATTCCAAATATTTCTACAGATTACATATGGGGAAAGCTGCATCTTAACAGCTCAGAAATCTTATTCCAGCCTTTATTTACATTTGTAATAAAGGCCTTGATAGGCTTTTTTTTTTTTTTTTACACAAGTCTATTGAATTACAGATATGAAATCTAGCAAAGTACATGAAAGAATAGCATAACTCAGCCTTGCCTTCAGTTGCTGGAACTCTGAGCCATTTACAACTAAAAGCCAGGACTTGAAAAGCCTATGAATTTTATTAATTAATATTTCTATTTCCTCTACCTCTAAGATCAATCTGAAGCAATTATTATATTTTCTAAAATAAAGTTTAAGCAATAATATTAGAAAAAAAGGTTCTCATTGAAGGTTTAAATTTCATATACATTTGTTTAAATTCATGTACATATATTGGTATTGTTAACTAGGACACAGAAAACAGTAATCTGTTTGCCAAGTGGTACTTCTGAATAAGTGCAAAACTACAATGACACCTTATTAAAATAGGCAGAGACCTCAATGGCATTTTTTAGTGTTAATACTTCATATCATCATGAGTTGTAGAAGTTGGCAGAAAGAACAGTTATGAAACATTAATTCTAATTGCAACTAGATGAATATTTCTTAAGAACATTTAATTTAAAAAACTACTTTTCTTAGCAGTGCAAAACCCTAACTCATGATGTTGGTTATTTTATTAATTTAGAATTATTACCAACTTGAGCAATTACTATCTTGCTTAAATAATTTGTTATAACTAAAAAGAGAAGGTAAGAATTAGAAAAGAAGCAACATTTATTAAGTGCCGTATAAGGTGATAGGCTAAGAATTCTATCATAACACAGATAATACCTGGTGTTACTTTCATTTGACAAGTAAGAAAGCAATAGCTCAGAAACAAACCTGCCTTATAATTTAGTTAATAAGAAATTAGACATAAGCATGCCTGTTAGATGTCAAAATATGTTTTTAGGTTTATATTAGTTGCACAAGTAAACATTATTCCCGATGCCCTCACAAGTGAAGTAAAGTGGCTATTCTTCGGAATGAAAATGTTCTTATTCATCATGTTGGGAAACACTTTACTAAATCTGAGCATTTTAATATTCCTTAGATAGTCTCTGCTACGTCATGGTTTCTCTGACACTCTGGCAGATTAAGTATACATTAACGAGACTTTTAGGTTTTGACATTTGAAGGCTAACAAGAAACAACTAATATTTCTTAAAGTATGTGTAAAAAATTACTGATTTAAAAATATAAGTAAAAAAAAACACCTTGATTTTTATTCAGAGCTGATTTACTAATGTAGCAGTTTTCAGTTTAGATTATAAACCGAGTAATAAAACACTCAGAATTTGTATCTCGTTAAAAGATCTATTTCTAAGATAAAACTAAAGTGTGCTTCTTTAGCAGATTAATTCCTTGAGATCATCACTTTAGTTACATAAAAGCTAAATGGAAGTTTTAATGTTTCTTTTCCAGCTGTACCACAACGTAACTTATTCCCACTAGGAAAGCAACTCCAATTTCAAAAGTGGTTATTATCCACACCCTTTCTTTTAGTTTTACTATAAATTGCTGTTAGGAAAAAACTGCAAATTGAAGCGTAAATTCATACTACACATTAAGATTTTAGATAATCTCAAATCTATTACTTAGTTACCACTTATAATCTTAATATTTGGCAAAACTTACTATGCAGCAGTATGTTGTCACTTACAGAACAGTGGTTACATGGAGTAGAAATAAACTTTGTACATGAACTGTTAAAGTAGATCAAGGGATCAAACTGTCAAACTTGGCACATTCACTGCATTTAAAAACCAAGAGAATATTATTATTGTAAATTTTAGAGATGTTTATTTTACAAACACACAAAACTAAAATGAGTATTTTAGTCCAACAGCCTACGGAGAATAAACAGGGAGCTACATGCTTATAAGTGCACATTTGCATGAATATCCTTGCCATGATTTTAAGACCTTAAATCCCTGGAAGAGAGGATAGAACATTTTGATTTCAAAAAATATTTAAATTAAAATGTTTTACATGTACAATATAAATAAATATCACTTTCAGATCAGGAAATAATAAAGATTAATGAAAGCAGTATATACCAATGAAACTCTTTTTACTTTTGAGTCAAATTCTACAACATGGAAAAAGAAGCCTACATTACAGGGTTGCAGAAGTTTCTTTAAGTGCTTTTGAAATTTAGCAAAACTGCAAATTCTGTCAATAAATAAATCAAATTAATATTTGTTAATAAGCTATGAAGTCCATACGAAATGACAAAGTAAGCTAAGTATGTTTAGAAAGTTGACTCATATTTTTTGGTATCATCATGACAACTCTGTGACTGAACGGCACATCATTTCCAATGTCACCAATAAGGCCTCAGTGTGCACTCCAGGACACACTTTTAAATTCTCAGGCAATTCCTTAAGAATATTTGGGAGCGTCTGCAATGTCTTTATATTTCTGGCATAAAGATCCAATAACCAGTCAGTATGAGCACTGGTAGTTTCTTTATAATTCTTACAAGCCACAAGCAGCTCATTTAGATGAGTTAACCCTTTGAAAGCTAAGAGAAACTCTGAAGATAAATCAAAAATTGAACAAAAATTTAGCAACATCCTACTAAGTAAAAATGAGCCAAATTCAAGTTGCTGGTGGTAAAAATGTTTCTCTGCTTGGGCATGAAAGTTCTCCACTGTATCTTCTATTTTTGTAATAGCAAATAGTTCTTCCTTGATTTGAGATGATACCACATAATCCAAGGGCAATTCTCCCTTAGAGTTCCTCTGCTGTAAAAGCACTGGGCCTGTGAAAAAGAAAATGCACAACATCAAAACATTTTTCTTTTGGCAGCTTAACAGTTGTTTTCTCTATTTCCCCAAAGCATCCAGGTCTCCGATTACGATCATATTTCATAATAATTCATGTTGACAAAATTAACTGGCCATACATACTGACTGCCTAATAAAGGTACATTAAAAAAACCCAGAATTCTAGTCAACGCCTAATTAGGTTTGCCTAAAAACACATGCCTTAGTTCAATAAAAAAATACATAATTACAAATTTTAAAAAGCATATAAAACTTTATAAATTGTCAGGTTGAAATAAGAATTTCAGTGTTCCCAGAAGATATTTACGAAATATGTTCTTCTTCAATCTGTGTAACAGTCTTAAAGGGATCTTATAATTTCACCAAGGAGAAAGAAGTACTACTTCCTTCCATTGCTAACAGGTGATTGCAACAGACTATAAACAGACTATAAAACCATGCACAGACATAGATCACATTTTCATTTACCTTTGCTTATGTTCAATTTTTAGTATACGTAACTGATTTACAAAAATTAAATGTTAACTGCTCTGAGTCAAAAGTCAGATTTCATCTTTCTGTCCTAGCTAAACCTATATATCTACTTACCAAACATTGAAGAGTTTATCCCCTAGGTAGTAAAGGATAATATGGGAGGGGTAAAACAACAATGACTCAGTATTTGGTCACATAGCACTGAGTACTTTGTACCCCTCTGTCTGTCAAGTCCTGTCATTATTTATCCACTCTGCCATAAAAATGTTATAAGAGATATACGGTTTTAGTACTAGAAGACATAATCAGAAGATCCTACATACAACATAAGAACATACTGTCAGAGAACACAGTGTAGCTGCAAAAATTCCTAATGATGAATCTGATGAAACATATGTAATAGCCTAGTTTATAAAATGTGTTTAATATAAAAGATCAACCACTGATAATATATAATTTAATTTTATGGAAAAAATAAAATTCTAAATCAAAATTAGGTCTCTTTTCATAATATAATGAAAAAATTGCACCAAGTAACTCCTCTTATTAAAAAAAAAAAAAAAAAAAAACCCCAAATTATGGACAAGATACCAAAAGTAAACAAAGGTTTTAGAGACATAAATAAACTTCTGAAATTACTTCTTTCAAGACTGAGTAACACACAGAGAAGAGATGATGTAGTTACTTTAATGATGGTGTTAAACCATTTGGTAGGTCCAAACTCAGAATACAACTAAGGCAAAGCTTAATCTGTACAATTGCCAAAGGACCTCAGTAAATTCAACTACAAGTAGGTTTCTTCTCTTATGACAATGAACTCATACATGTACCATTCTTCAACAAGAGCCCTGGAAAAATTCACTTTGGTCAGTATAATTCCATTCTCTTTCTAAAGAGTTGGACTTATTACAGTAATGGCTCTTACACTGCTTAGATCATTTGAAGCAGGGCCAAATACTGACTTCGAATGTCACATACATGATTGAGTAGAAAAATAAAACAGAGGAGACAGAACATTATAGTTTAGTAAACATATAATACTAAAAAAGGTGGAAGAACTGAAAAATTTATTGATTATGAAATGGTGTCAGTAAAACAGACACACTAAGGCCTTTAGGGGGCAGGAGAAGACTATAAATAACCAAAATGCCTAAGCTACCAAGCTATACAACCTTTCACATATGTATATACGTGGGGGGAGGGGGGAAGATCTAAAGAAAATATGCATTTTATTTTCATGCAGAATGAAATAGCTTTAATTACAGGAGAAAATAATTTTACATTTCCAGTTAAAATCAGCACAAATAAAAGTAACAGGAAATTTACACAAAATTTTATTTCTGCATTATAAACTAGTCATCACTTTTCCTTTGTTTCTCTTTTAAAACACAAATCAGTTATCAGCAAAATTTAACATAAAATTTATATTATTCAGTTCACATGTAAGAAGAATGTCACTGAAGAGGGGAGTGGGGGTGCTTTCTGAAATGCAGAGATCAAAAATCAGAAAAAAGCAGCAGATAAATATTAAGCTCAAGTTATCTCCATCACAAAACCCCTGCACAACAGTTACCACCATTTGAAAAAAATCTTCCCACTGTAACTTAATTGACTGCAAAATGTGAATGAAGAAAAGATATTCTAGGCTATCTTTCTTTTTGTAGTCTGTAAAGAAATGACTCATTAAAAAAAAAAGATTAATCGAGTTAACAGTTATACACAAGAAATGAAACAGGAATGGAAAACCCAAGTAACCACAATGGAACACTTAAATTCATTTATTAATAAGCTTTCAGAAATGGCTGGTTCACAAAGACATTACACACTTTAAGTAAAAGAATATTTAAAACACACTCAATTCAAAATACACTCTCATACACAAATCTAAACAGGCTTTATAATTAATAAAAATAAATAAATATTTACATGTTATGAAAAGGTATCCCTATTAAATAAAAGGTGCTTTTGTTCTCGGAGACCTTTTATTTTTTTTCATTAATATGAAATAAAGGCATTTTTCCTTGCAGACCTTAAACATAACATGCTATCTACCTCTAAGGGAATTCATCAAAAAAGGATAATTTATCAAAACCCGTTTAGCATAAATGCACTCACCCCCATGCTGTAGTAGCAGCCTGCCAATTTCTACATGTCCATTTGACAGTGCATCATGCAAAGGAGTCACCCCGTCCACTTGAGTGAGCAGATCTACCTCTGGACAACGTTGCAAAATTTCCTGGACACACACTGTGTTGCCATAGTTACAGGCTTCATGCAAAGGCGTCCAGCCAGCATTGTCTAAATTAGAAATCAAGGCAAGTTTTAAAACAGCAAAAGTAGGTCTTTTGGTAGTAAAGTATTGATAATCTGCTTCCTTTATCAGTGTGACTTTTAGGTGCTTCATTCATATAGAAATATCATGTTTTGATAAAAATGCCTAAGGTGTAGTCATATTTCTAACTGTAAGAAAAATAAATTAAAACAATTTAAAAATAATGATTTTGAGATCTATCAAAATATGGAGAAAAAATGTGGCTGTGCTATTAGTTATAAATTAATATATGATGAATTTCTTGGTTTTGCAACTGGTAATATTTTGAAGATATGTTAGGTAAATATACTTAAATGATTTTTCTTAATGTTGACATAACACTATTTAATACCACAAACATTAAGACACTGGATCAGACTACAAAAATATAGAACTTACCTTTAACATTGATGTCTATTCCTGGCAAAGAGAGAAGAAGAATCAATTTCTCCACTTGGTTATTTATGCAAGCTCTATGGAGGGCTGTTTCTCCTGCCATAAAAAATTAATAGATTATTCCAGAGAAGACAAGATATCAACTAAAGAAAATAATCAAAGGGCATGAACTAGAAGATCTGGCCCCATGCCAGAAAATTATTTACTGAGTTTTCCTTTTGACTGGTTTAAACATCTCTCACATTAAAAAAAAAAAAAAAAAAAAAAAAAAGAGGGGGGAGGGATACCCACCAATCCATAGAGCTTCTGTTCTATCAGCAATTCAGCAATGAAATTCTACTGCAAAAGGTTTAATACAGGCATTGTCTCCCTCTAGTTCAAGGTTTAAAGCTTCAATCCCGCTATAAAAGCCCCAAATGATCAGAGAACACCAAAAATACTGGGTTTTGCAGCAATAAAAGTTTAGAGTGCAATTGCCCTCTCTTAAATTTATTCATGAACCTACGTTAAATGTATGGCTCTTTTTTATACAGCATTTATAGCTTAATTCAAATGAATGTTTCTGGCTAAGCACGAGTGCCTCTACACACTCAAGTATAATTCAGAACTTCAAATCCATTAACAGATGGTTTGCTGCTTCTCAATAGGCTGTCTGGCTTGGCTACAGCAGCACAGAGAAGGAGAAATGGGGGAATCTTAATATAAACACACACACACACACACACACACACACACACACACACACACGGAAAAAAAAAAACAAAAAATTCTAGTACCATTTAAAGCTGAATAAGAGTGACAAATGAAATGGTAAAGTTTTTTCTAGGAGGGATGCAATTAGTGCTTGCTGGCTATATCCATCTCTGTTGTAACCAAGATTAATAAGATGTAAGTGATAATTTGATGTAAAGGGAATTAAAAAAACTTTTAATAAGCAGTTGCTTAGAAAACAAATGAAATACTGAATCAAACCCTTTCTTGCTATAAAATACTAAGTAACACATTTTTACAGTGCTCAATTTTATAGATTATCTCTGTAACTTCTACCAAAACATTTCTTTTACATGCAAGGAAAAGCTTTTGAAGTTTTTTCTCCACTATTTCTCAGTTCTCTTCCTCCCTCCCAGTTCCCTCTGCCATTCAGACTAAAGTCATTCATATTCATTTTACTTTGACACAATAAACAAAGAAAAAGGACATTGTATAGTTAATACCAGAGTTCTACTTTAATACATTTTTCACATTTTGAGCTAAATGGGCAGCTATTTTGAATTCATCAAATGCAATTATGAACTTTTATCATGTTGAGAGATTATAAGAGCTTCACTCTTACTGTTTACATTGGTGTCCTAATAATTTTTGTATTAAAAGCACAATACAGCTCATTAGCAAGAGACTCAGCAATTTCCATTGGTCAGGTATAGACTTGTGGAAGGTAACATATTTGTGAGTTAAGAGGTCACTAAGTAAAAGAGGTGCCGAAGTGAATTATTACTGCACTATTCTTGTTACTCCATCCTTTAGGTACTTAGGTTCCAGTATAGTTAGAACCAAAAGCCAAACACATTTCATAGTCTGGGCTCAATGCCTGGGAGAAAAGAGTCCATATGCTTAACACAGCTATGTAACATAGCCTACTCCTCATTCTTTGTTCACAAAATGTCTAGGACTGAAAGAGATGAAGACTGAATTATACTTTCAAATCAAAAGACTCTAATCCCAAGCTGCACAGGTTGAGGTGGAATAGAAAAGTAAGGCGGGCAAGTCTGGAATGAGCTCAATATGAGCTAATATCTGAAGAGGAGGGGGAGAAAGAATGGGGAGGAAATATTCTATTATACTGAATATTAAACAATCACTTTCTCTGCATACATGACAGTTCAAAAAAAAAATGCTATCTAAGAAGGTATTTTCTGGACCTAGTCAAGTTCAAGGATTCATTGGGGCCAGTGTGTAAAACTTGCAAATACCGACTACAATCAAGAAGTTCCTAGCATAAATTAACTTAGCTACTTGGAATACCTTTTAGATTAGTCTTGTGAAAATTCATCTTTGTAACTAAAGAGGGGCAATTCTCCTTGGAACATGATAATTCTCCTTCTGACTTCTTTTTCAATCTTTTTAACGATGAGGAACATTTAGCAAGGTTCAGCTCTCTGAAAATAAAGTAAGAAAAAAATGAAAGCTTGTTTTTCATGAAGGCATGGCAGTGTACATTACATAGTGAGTACTTTTTAAAATCTAGCCTCCTGTTCATTTAAACCCCCTATTCATTCAAATCTTTACTGCTTGTTTTTTATATTTATTCCAAATGCGCAGAAACAAATTTTTATGCATTTTTATTAACCTTGTACCCCCAACTGCCCACTGAAAAGTTTATGAATATGGAATGTCATGTAGAGGAAGAGCCCAAGTAAACTACATTTGGCAAAGAGAAAAAAGCAAAATGCTAAGATTCAAATGCAGGCTCCTGCTCCCCATTCTTATTTTCATATTCTGATCCGATTCTTCCTAAAAACATTTTAAGGTTTTCTGAATTTTTTACAGCATACTTTTAGAAAAGGTTTCGCATGTGGGGGAAGCTACTGTAACAATTCAGAGTATCTTACATGCCTATGGATTCTGAAATCCAATCTTTATTATATACAAATAGTAATTTTAAACAGGCAAAACGACTATGAAAGAATTTGAAAAACAGTTGTATTTTTTGGAATGCACTTGATCTTAACCCAGAGAAAACATGTACCTTGAATTAAAGCAATAATGTTGATCATATGTATTGTTTTATACATCTCAAACTCAGTTTTCTGCTATGCAGTATAATTCAGACAACAATAGAGGTAAGTATAAAGTTTAAGGAATATGTCCAAAAAGGGGCTATCTTAAAAAAAAAAAAAAGGTGATCCATAAGCATCACTTACGGTAACTCTGGCAGCCCTTCAACTTGTTTCTGTTTCGCACCATTCAGCATTAATAAGGCTCTCTGAGATTCAAGGCAAGGCCGCTGTCCTATTTTCTTTGCTATCTGCATCTTTCCAGTCCCGTGCACACCAGTCTTCCCCAAAGCTGGCAAATAGGAATATACCTGTTGCAAAATAGTATTATATTGCTTTCTCAACTACAAAGACCTGGAAAGCAGTCAAAAGAAATTACTGATTCATTTCACCATTACATTTAGTTATATTTTCTTGGTTTTATCACTATGGTTGCTATCCTTTCTCATTTGAACATGCTAAAATAATAAGAAAGCGTCTAGTTCCAGGTCATTAACATAACAGACACAAAAAGAAAAATGTCTTCTTGAAAATAATTATTTTTTCAAATTCACTTTTGATACTCTTTTAGCAAAGTTCTCATTTGGATTAGTCTAATGCCCAACTTGTTATGGTTCATTTGCATATTTTAAATATCTGTGGTTTATGTACAACCAGTATTTTGTCATTTCCATTTTGGTAATGCCTTCCTTTGACAGAAAAAAAGTCTGGAATAAGTGGAGTAAGAAGAGCAAAAGTCGTTAAGGACAAGGATTGCTGCAAAACAATATTTGCCCAATCCAACCAATAAACAAGCATATTTCTCATTTGTTGAGGAAACTGCTGAAGACAGTAGATACTAATTAAAGATAACCAAGATAAAACCGGAAAACCTTGAATCAAATGCAGCTTACACATGTGTATATATAAGATAAAAAATAATAACCTTTGGCATCATCTACAAATTTTGCTTTTTAAATACCATTAAATACTACATAAAAATTTTTTGGATCTAGCGAACCATGAGAGACGATGGACTCTGAGAAACAAACAGGGTTCTAGAGGGGAGGGGGGTGGGAGGATGGGTTAGCCTGGTGGTGGGTATTGAGGAGGGCACATTCTGCATGGAGCACTGGGTGTTATGCACAAACAATGAATCATGGAACACTTCATCTAAAACTAATGATGTAATGTATGGGGATTAACATAAGAATAAAAAAAAATAAAAAATAAAAAAAACAAAAAACTAAAAAAAAAAATTTTTTGGATCTAGATCTTTTCAAAATAATTATGTGCTATGGCAAATGATTAGGAAACAAAAGTTTCTGTATTATTTTTCTGTTATCAATCCTTAATTACTCTCAAATAAGTAATTAAAATTTCTATCACTAATTACACTTCATTTTTGAGGTTGAAAAATACCCACTCTTACATAGATTTGAAAGATTACATAGATTTATATAAATTTGAAAGATTTAAGGTTAACAAGCTCTGTCCAATTATTAGAAATAACAAACATCTTAAAGTTGAATTTATGATTTCACTTCTTGGCGATGAGAAGAATAGAGTGGTCTTACCATTTTCTGAAGAGAGAGTGGCTCAGAAGAAACACTGATGGAACTCTGTAAACACAACTTTTTAAAGACTGCCTCTGCAACAAACATTTGAAGCCAGGAAGAGGAAAAGGAACAAATGAAAATCTCTAATTCCTGTGAAGAAAAGTCTGTACAAAACAAAAGAAGTAAATATAGTTACTGCTATACCCTATAAAAGTTCTGTCTATAGAATATTTTCTGCATAGGTTTTATTCATTCAAATGATGATTCCTACACCAGTAAGATTCATCCACATAATTTTAAACCCCCCAAAACGGTTAATATTCTTATTCCTTGCCTTTCAAAAAAAAAAAGATTTTTATGGCACATATTCTCACATTTGAAACAATCATTTCTTTTTATTATTTTAAATAAAAATCTTGAAATTAGATAATACATACATGAATAGAGAGATAATATATGAATAGATAGGTATGGGATTTTTATCACTATATTTTCTAATTCATGTTAAAGATCTTTTCCCATAATGGGGTTGTGCCTTTAGTGAACCAGTACTTGTTTTTTTTTTAATGGACACATATGTTATTTAATTTGAGTTGAGAGGAAGAAAGAAATTAGACCCCTTCCCCTGACAACATCCATGAAACCTATTACTGTAGAGGAGGAATAAATGTAAAGAAAAGGAAAATTTAAGACAAGAGAATGTATAAGGACTTCCTTAGAAGTTTGTACCTACTCTACTACAGGAAGTGGGGGGAGGGAACTGTAATTTTAAATAACAAAACTGAAAAAACACCAAGAGCCTCAAATCTCTTCTTCCGAAAACCTCAAGTTCTCCAATAACATGGAGATGCATAAATATACAAAAGAACTGAAAGTAATGAAAAACTGGAATGACTATTTGCCACCTAAAATAATCTATTCAACATTATGAATTCTCCATTGATACTCTCTGCATAAGTAACAGAATGGATGATAAAGTGGAATATAAAGAATAAATAAGACCAATCAACAAGACACTATGGGAGCTAAAACTAAAACAGACAGGAGAAAAAAGTTGTGATATTATACAACACAGCAGATTCACTACTGTAGGGGAGAAAAATTTTTTCCTCTATCCTTCTAGGTTCTTTTGGCTGGTCTAGTAAATTGACATAAGACAGATTAACAGGAGAAAAATAAATTTAATTCCTTTCATACGGGAGCCTCATAGACATGAAAGGTTCAAAGACAGGTAACTGAGGTTTATACGCCATCCTGAGTTAAAGAGAATGGGGATGGAGGTCTGGGGCTTCAAAGGAAAGGAGGACAATTTTCAGGAAGATGGGAAAAGCAAATGTTTGGTAAACAAGTATTTGACATGCTATGCAGAGACAATGGAACACAGACAGGAATCTGAACAAACAGGCTCTGCCAAACTTGGACTTAGCTTACCACATCTATCTTATACACTTTGTAGTTATGGTGGTAGCTCTGGTGGTAGCTCTCTTCCTGGACAAGTCCCTCTATCTACATTCTTTTAGGCAGTTAAGGGAGTAATGAAAAGTTCTTCCTGAGTCTTTTGATTATTGATTGTCTTCAGCTCAAAATAACCCACATGCTAAAGTGGCACATTCTGGGGCAGTGTATTCTGCTCCCCTTCATTTCTGTCTTTGAAACTTCCCAAAAAGTTTCACATTCTAGAAGTTGAGTTGGTAGATTGCTCCACCTCACTGAACCAGTATCTTAGCCCTGAAAACTGGTCAGTTCAATTAGAAGAGTTGTGTCTCATTTCAGGAGGTAGTGATACTGGTGGGCTCCCAAAGTTAGGTGTACATTGTACAAAATATCAGGAATTTACTAAGATTATTTCTATGGAAGCAAAACAATAGCAAATGCTAATGGTTGGGGCAGACTATAATCTAAATCTCTAAGTTCCGAAGGCAGCCAGTCAAGATTTCTAGATGTCTGGCTCAAAACATCTTCAGATGTAATGAGAGCAGGCAGTGGCAATCTGAAAGATTTTCATGGTTTGCAGTTTCAATGTCTCTGGTGAGTTTTCTGAGTGGCCACACAGCAATAGGCATAAAGACAGTCCATGCATGAGCTGCTGTGGTAATTTCTCTAAAGTTTATATCAAGTTGTCCAGCTTTTGCTTGCACAGCTTCAGGAAGAGGGCAGTTTCAGTTCTCAGAGTTTCCAAGTCAGAAAGGTGGGAGAAAATTTAGAAGTGTCAGTTTGGACAGTTATAGCCAAATACTGGAGGAAGGAACTAGAAGAATTCAGGATCTAGTCCAGTTTACAGGCAGAAAACAAGACCTCAAAGACAATTAACAGCAACAGAATTTGATATCTATAAAAGTGTATTACTGAAACAATTTTTCTCTCTACAGTCCCCTCCATTTAATCAAATATAAACACAATAAGACTAAGTCATTTAAAAATTAAGTCTAGTTTCAGTAAACTCGGCCTGATTATTTACATAAGTGCAGCAAGAATAGTTCCTGATCATACAGGCTCTTCTAAATCTGCTTTGTTGGAACTTTTCATAAGGAATTTCAGATTGAACTTTCAGTTTTTATTTATTTTTTAAAAGTTTTGTGTATTTTTCTTTGTAATCTCTACACCCAATGTGGGGCTTGAACTCATGACCAAGATCAAGAGTCGCATGATCTTTCAACTGAACCAAACAGGCACCCCTCAGATTGAATTTTTAGAAGATCTTGAGACTAGGAAGCCAGGCCAAGGTCTTGCCATCAGACTTTGTCTGTTATATCTATAGATGTGTATAAATTCCTCTTTTCTTGAGGTCTCCAAAATATCCAGGTTTCTGAGCCTTCCAGGATACGACCTTGTTTACCTGGTAAGGCTGTTGGGAACCCTGAAAGCAAGGTACTAGGCTGTTTTTCCAAGGGGATTTAATGACTCCATGAAGTCAGCTTTAGTTCCTTAAAGCTGTCTGGTCATATCTGATTCTATGCATATTCTCAAATATGACATTCCAGCCAAAGTTTTGGCAACACAACCAATGTTTCCAATTGTGTCCTGTTACAAGGAGAACAGATTCTTATTGAACTTATGCAAATAGCTACACTACCATGAAAATAAGAATACTAAGAAGCTTCTGACTTCCAGAGAGATAAGGTAGGGAGAAAAAGTACGCATTTCATCTTTGTTTACAAAGGATAGTATATTTTACCAATTTATTGCAAAGTTTCCTTAAAAGTGGAAAAACATAACATTGACCCAGCAATGCTGCAAACAAAAAGTCATAAAAATAATCATCATCCTCATTAGTTCATTCAGTCCCCAAAATTAATTCTTGTTGATTTTAATCTTAAGTTTGCAGTTTTATGAAGCTATGTTTCTCCATCAGAGTTCTGCAAATTCTTACCCAGTTAAATGTTATGATCTTAAAATGATCAGAAACACATATTCTAGAGTATTTGTCACAGTCCTTTCCATGAATCTCTCTGATGATGAAATGTATTCGCAAAGGCAACAGAGAAGAACAATAATTCTCTGTAAATAACAGACTTAAAAATGGCTGTGGTTAAGGGTCTGTAAGAGTTTATTACAATGCAATTAAGAAAATTTGGTTATTTCTGTGGCATACATCTTAAGATTAAAGCTAGAATTACAAGTGATAACATACACCAGGACATATCAGATATCTCAGAATTTCCTATTATTTTTGGAACACTTACATACACCTACACAAATACAATATAAAGAAGGCTTAAGTATTGCTTCTTATTTGACAATGTTTCCCATGTGATTTAAACCTAATTAGTTTAGAATTGGCTCATTTGACAAGGAGAGAGAACATATCTTTTATAATATTCCAGACACCCTCTGCAAAATCCCAAATTTATTTCAAAGTCAAAAAAAGACTTCATTTAGAATTTGATTCTGGGGGGCGCCTGGGTGGCTCAGTCATTGAGCGTCTGCCTTCGGCTCAGGTCATGATCCCAGGGTGCTGGGATTGAGCCCCACATCGGGCTCCCTGCTCCGTGGGAAGCCTGCTTCTCCCTCTCTCACTCCCCTTGCTTGTGTTCTCTCTCTTGCTATCTCTGTCAAATAAATAAATCTTTTTAAAAAAAAAAATTTGATTTTGTGAAGTTTGTCAAGAATATCAAAAGATTTTACAACACTTGGTCAAACAGAATCATAAGCCACTGTGAAATAATTTCACGAAAGTGACAATTAAAACCTTTGCACTCAAATATAGAAATTTAGCTGGGAAAAAAACAAAAAAAACAAAACCTTAGCTCTTTTAAGAGGAGACTGTTTTCTTAAGTAATCAAAGAATTCACAAAGACAAAATAAGTAATTAGTTTGATAATACAGAGAATATTTTCTAGGCAGATTTAAAAGGTGAAGAAAAACCTTTCACATTATCAAAAGCAAATGGATCTTTCAAGAAAATTTTGTCCTTTTAGCAGATGAAAGAATACTTCCAGTTTTACTTAAACATAAGTACATTACTGATATCAAAGGTTATTTTTAAAAAACAATTATAATGAATTCATTTAATTTTAGCCAACTTGACCACACAAGGTAAAATTCTGTCTCTCCTTCACATTATGAAACAATCAAGATAAAACTGTTTTCCCCTTACCAAAAACACATCTCCATACCTCATACCTTCTCTTAGTCAAAAACTCAACTTATTTTCCTTGCATGCAGTTATTTCCCCTATTATTCCAGTAGTCTTAATTACATACATTAATCAAAATTCTTAAAAACCCTCAGAAAATTTAATTTCTAGTGAAAATGAGGAAGTAGACAATTGTGCTATTATCAACAAATTTTGAATACATTTTAAAATCTCTAGAAGTCTATTATTCCTCATAGTAAACTTGCCAAAGAGACAAAAGACAAGTTTACTAACACACCAAGTATCTTTAGTTCCTCTGTAAAAGGAAACCAGAAGTGGATAAACCTTTATATAGTAATTTATGTTTCACTATTTCATCAATTTAGAAATGATCTAGGTATTCAATGAATTTCTATCATTTAACTTGACTTAGCAAAACTCTAAGGGTTTAAGAAGTTACCAAAGAGATTTGGAAAGCTATTTAAGTACACATACCATAAAACATAATTATCGTAGAAAAAAAATTAACCTAAAAACTCTTACCCCACTTACATCTAACTAAATCACTTGCTCCCAACAATTATATTCAGATTACCCATGAAAACGTCGTAAGACATTAGACAAAGCCAGCCATCATCCCAACCTATTTTTCTTGCTCACAAGTTTTTCTGAGATAACATGAACTAATTTCACTAATAAACTTGGGTAGAGTAAAAGTTATATGTCTATATTATATTCAATGTTGGTAATTTTAAAGACATATTTATTTTAATTAAACCAATGAACTTAAACTAGCTTTAATACTCAATACTTTCCCAGATTATGTGGACCTAAAAGGCATTTGCATTAGCCTGATGTATTTCTGAGAATTTTAAGATTATTTAATCCATTTATACGGACTGTTTGTTTTTAAGCCAATTAAATAGAGTTCTTTTTATAATTTTACCAGTACTATCCAGAGGTAGAATATTATACATCTACCCTACACACACACACACACACACACACACACACCTGCAAACAGCCCTCACAGCTTTTGTTTTAAAATTTTAGTCATGAGATGGGTATGATAATGCAAAATTTATAAAAGAGCAGTTGGATCCAAATTTTGTTTTGACAGTTGGAATAAGTTAAATTCACCTGCTCAGATGGCTAAAGCTCTTCAGTATTTATGGAGATGACATTTAAAATTTTTTTATTAGCTTTAATTCTAAATAGTTCCTTTGTTTACTTCTTCAGATAAAAAAACTTCTCCCTAAAGTTTGCACTTCAAAGAATGGATGTTAGGTCTTAGAGTATGTGGCTGTAGAAAATCTACATCACAAATGCACCTAGTATCCAAGTTTTCTCCAAAATGGAGCTTTTGGGGCATATTTGCCTATGATTTATCAGAAATGTGGTGATTGCTATTTAAATTTTTCTTTCCTTTTCTTAAGTGTAGGACAATTCTATTTTCAATATCCCAATTTTTTACAATCTACCAGCATTTTAAGATTTATAGGGAAGATTTGGGGGATGGTAATTGTTTCTAGGGCTTCATTCCTGGTTTTGCAAAGATCTGTAAGATAAGGTCTTATATCATGGAAAAAATTTCCAACTAAGATAGAAACCTAAAGATTTCCATATCTAAAACTTCAGGGTTTAGTGCAATATACCTTTGTAACGTTTCTGTAATGTTTTAAAACACAAAGGCCTTCTTTCTGATTGCAGAATTCAATCTTGGCCCAATTCATCTTAGGGGAAAAAGCCTCTACTGTTGCTTCTGAGACCCTGAACATCAGCCTTTAGGCCGTCAGCTGATCATTTGTAGGCGGGTCTAAGAGATACTCTGGTCATCTGTTTCCTCAGAGAGGCGGATTTTTCCTCAGGGATCCATCTGGCTTGTCAGTTAACTGCAGCACAACTATGGGTGGGGAGAATACTCTTTTGCAGCTAATCAAGGTCCCCCCTAGTGGGGTTGTGAATGGCCACCAATCTTTCTGTTCTCTAAATTTGGTAAGTCTTCTGAAAGTAGAGATAAGAGGGCTTTATCATGTAAAAGATTTGCTGGTGTTCATGGGTCATGAATTTTTTGCAGTGGGGGTCCAGTACACACACATCCTCAAGGGACACTGTATAGGAAGGCCGGAACCTAGCAGGGGCTGATTACAGAATCCTGTGAAGTAGGAGGAATTTTAAGAAATAGCAGATGGAGGCCGACTGCCCATTACAGGTGCTTCTGTTTAAATTTACTTCCTAGCCTTCAGGATTTACACTAGTAACCAATACACTCTGGGCTTGCAGATGAGGCTAGAAAGCTCTAAGTAAATCTTTCAGCAAAAGGAAATACAAGTAGCTAGCTGGGTGTTTGAGGAATTTTGGGGAGAAGACAGGGAAATTTGGGAAGTTAAGGGAATTTGCTGAGGAGATGGGGCTGGAATTTAAGATAGGGAATTTATATGGGATGTGGACTTTAATTTTTATTCTAATTTCTCTTCTTTAATCTTGTTAAGGGTGTCCTTAAGGCTAGCTATTATATTCCTGTGGGTCCCTCTTTTTAAATCTGGTCTTTCCAGAAGCACTAATAAGACAACTGTTTAAGACAGAGCTCTCTAAAATTTTTCCTTTTATATATAACCAATTATATATTTTTATACTATAAAGTTGTCTGGCCATTGACATGAGGGATCTTATACTAATTGTAATAACAACTCAAACCAGTAAGCCTTTTTATGGAAAGACCCAGAGGCACCTTTCCATGTTAGAATCAATCTTTACCATAGACCCAAGAGACAGGGTACAGAAGATGCAGCCCCTATGATCCAAGAAGATCATTCAAAGAGTCTACAGAAGTTGTTACAGTAAAAATGGTATTGTGAAAATAGTGTCTCTGGTCACAGACATGTTAATCTGTGACAGTGTGCAGACACTACTGGAATGGGACTTTTCTAGCAGTAACAACATAGGATGAGATGACTAAGGCCTCTTATGGACTGGGACCTCTCACGATAAACTCCCCTCACAGCTTGCACAGTCAGACAAAGGGAGTGCTGCTTATGACTTCATGTCTCAGAACTCCAGTCTACTCAACTGGCCGCCAATCGGCATGCTGGTATGTGCACCTTCCAGCTGATAGAAACGATGGAAAAATATTCCCAGTGGTCATAAAGCCAAGCTCTCAAGACACAGAACAAGACAAACGTAAAACCTCATCTAGTTTCTCTTATATGTACACTAACTGAGCCTCAGGTCTCTCAGAGCCAGAGTAATACTTAATAGGGATGTTCGTTTTGGGGGATTGTGAGTTTCTTTCTTTTTTTTTTTTTTTTTTTACAAAGTATCTCGTGGCACAGAAATCGTCTTGAGGTTGGTGGGTGACCTAGTGTCTATCTAACCTGCTCTAGGACCAACTTATCCTAATATGGAAGTCACTGAGTTAGGTGGTGGGCACTCTAATAGCCTTTAAATGCTCGACCCGTGCACCCCAATTTTGCAGGTTTGGCTTCCAAAAGCCTTTACCTTATGTGCATGTTGACCCACAACAAAGTCTGTCTAAACATAAACCTGTTTGATGAGAACCATGAACTTACCAGTCTGTGAGGCCACTGGCTCAAAAAAGTAGGTTTATGGGGCTTATGCTTGTGTTATACCCTATGGTTTTCCTCCTTGTGACAAACAACATAAGAGAGACAAAGAAAAACAGTGACTGTCTCTGGGAGGAAAATGATCAATAAAAACCAAGACTACTCATAACAAACCTTTAACAGAGTCACTATATGCAAGGAACTAGTTTCACAAATATTTCCTCCTGCTAATTCAAATTTAGAAAAGCAAAAAGAGGACTCTCACCATTCTTGCTTCCACCGGGCCATGTAGGAAGAGATCTGGGACACTGACATGGTAAGAAGTCTTACTTTCTGCTGGCTTTCTGTCAGTGGTCCCAGGATCTCTCAGTGAGAGCAGCCCCAGAGAGAGCAGTAAAATTACTCTCTATGTGGTCAACTGTAGGGGAGGAAAAATTTTCCCTCAACCGTTCTGGATTCTTTTGGCTGCTCTATTAATTAAATTGACATAAGAAAGATTAACAGAAAAATAACAAATTTAATTCCTTTCATACAGGAGCCTCACACAGACAGAAGAGGTTCAAAGACACAATATACACAAGTATAAAACTTGACCTCTATAGTCAGGCGCTGAGTTTCTTTAGGCTGAAAGGACACCAGACAACCAATTTAAGTCCTTCCATGTTCAAATGCCTTACCAAAAGGCTAAGGGATGGTATCCTTGCAGTCCTTGATTGTTTGATTTGTTCAATTGGGGGAGGGGGGTTAAGAGAGGGGGAGGTGAAAAAGAATGGACTAAGTGGGTGGAGAATTTTACTCCAGGGAACATTTGGCAATGTTTGATTGTCACAACTAGGGTGGGAGGTGTTATTGGCATCCAGTGGTCAAAAGCCTTGGATGCTACTAAATGCCCTACAATTCACAGTTCACAGGAAAGTCCCCAACAATAAAGAATTATCCAGCCCAAAATATAAAAAGTGCCTAGGCTAAGCCTGAAACTCTGCCTTGCCTAAATAGACCTGAAGTTCTTGCCTTAAGGCACACTGCCATATGGGCAAATGGCTCCAGTCAGATGTTAAGTAGATCCACCTAGCCCCACACAAAGAGGAGATTGCGAATTTAAATAATCCTTTCCCAAACTGCAATTTATAAGAACTGGACAATAGAAAGGAGTTATTTATAACCTTTTGTTACGACTGACTACTCACAGCCTACTAGAGTATAAGTATTATAGAAACTGTGCAAGCAGTAAACTGAAGAATGATCATCAGAAGATTTTAATCAACTTGACATGTTACATTTTATAAACTTAAGGTGTACAGCCTATCACTTTGATACATTTATATATTATAATGTGACTGCCATCGAAGTAACATTTATTATATAACATCCTTATAGTATAATATTATCTGTATTTATTATACTGTGTATTAGATCTCTATGGCTTATTTACTACTCGTTTCAAGTTTGTACCCTTAAATACAATCAATCTTATCCCCCCACTTCCCATCCTATACTAACCATCATTTTGATGTGGAGAACAAAGGCAAAATAAATGTGTAAGAAAAATAAATTAAATTTCCTTTGTAGCCCATTGACTAGTAGTTGAGACAGGCAGAGTGACCTTCCTCTACCACTCAACTGCCTCAATGTTAATACTTTGCTGGAGGCAAAAGGCAACCTTAGCTAGACATTAGCCCAACTTCCAGGATCCTGTAAGTCTTCTTTAACATACAAAAATCCCTTTGGAAACTTCCTTTATCTCTGCCCCCCCCCCACCCCAGATATATGTTAGCAATCATCCTCCAAACATATGGCCCACTGACAAACATCTGAAGGGTCTTGTGACTAAAGTTTTACTAATGGCCTTTTCCTATAAACAGCTAGCCCCTCAAGGTCCTAAAAAACTTGCTTCCAAATTCCTTAGAGACTTACACACCATCCTTAACCCCCTTCCCAACTTAAAAGTATATAATCAGTCACTCCTCATAACCCCAGTGCAGCTCTTTCTGCCCACGGGTACTGTCCCTGTGCTTAAAAAGAAACATCTTTTTGCACCAAAGACGTCTCAAGAATTCTTTCTTGACCATTCACTCCAGGACCCCAACATCATACCACATCAATTTTACTTTTTTTTTTTTTTACAGGTTTGATTTTAAAGATTCCACATGTAAGTAATATCACACAGTACTTGTCTTTCTCTGTGTGACTTATCTCACTTAGCATAATACACTCATGGTCCATCCATGTTGTTTCAAATGGCAGAATATCCTCCTTTGTCATGGCTGAATAATATTCCAATGTATATGTACACCACATCTTTTTTATCCATTCATCCAATGATAGGCATTTGGGTTTTTTCGTATCTTGGCTAGTGTGAATAATGCTGTGACAATGGGTGTGCATAACCCTCATCAAAATGCTGTTTTTACTTCCTTTGGGTATGAACCCAAAGATGGTACTGCTGAATTGTATGGTAGATCAATTTTAATTTTTTGAGGAACCTCCACATTATTGTTCATAATATTTGGACTATCCTATATTCCCACTAACAGTGCATAAAGGTCCCCCCCTCAGCCCCCCCGCTTTTTTAAAAACACAACCTTGTCAGCTCTTGTCTCGTCTTCTTGATGATATCCATTCTAACTGGTGAGGTTATCTCACTGTCGTTTTGATTTGCATCTCCCTGATGATTAGTGATCCTGAGCATCTTTTCACGTGCCTGTTGGCCATTTTGATGTCCTCTTTGGAAAAATGTCTCTTTAGTTCTTCTGCCCAAATTTTAATAGACTGTTTATCTGCTATTAAGTTTTGTTAGTTCTTTATATCTTTTGAATATTAACCCCTCATCTGATACATGGTTTACAAAAATTTTCTTCTATTCTGCAAGAATTCTTTTGAATATAAAATCTCTAGTTACACATTTAAAAAAAAAAGTCTATCATCACAGCATTTACTACAATCTCTTAACACATCACCTCTAAGCAGAGGCAAAAACAAAACAGAAATAACTTGCACTGTACAGTTCAAAAGAAATGACCAAATGAAGTTATTCATCCAGAAAGACCATTTGATAGCTTTTAAAAAAATAGAAAACACTAACTATAGTGGATCCACATATTATCAGGTAACACATTTAAAGGGAATAATAAATAACAGATGAACAATAGAACACAAGAAACTAAGCCACGGGACTGTAAGACCTTTAAGGGCAGGATCATTTTTGTATTCCTCACAGGTTATAGGTCACTGACTTGCAGAGAAGAAACACTTAGTATTTGAAAGATAAATGAACAAATGAGTAATTGGCAGAGAGCAATAACCCTAAAAAGCTAAGCCCAGATCATCTTTTAAAAAAAATTTAGCACATCATGCCACTCCTTTATTAAAATGGCTTCTAACTCCTCAACTCTTCCTCTGCCTTTATTCACTCTTCTCCTTGCATCTTGCCAGCAGCCAGCTACCATAAGATTTCAAACAGGTCCCGCTTTTTCCTGTCTCAGTTTTGGTAAATGTTGTGTTTTCTAATGGGAGATGCCTTTCCTGACTCTGCCAAACTCCTACTTACCCTTTAGGTACTGCTTTCCTCGACTACCTGATATGAAGTGTAAATTCACTCATCTCAACACCTAGTTTTTCTTGTTTGAAGCACTTAGCATTTTTAAATGATGTATTTACATTAATCTAATTGTAGTCTGTTTCTCCCACCAAAAACTCCAAAAAATTAAGAACCATGTTTTGTCCCCCCTGCCCCACTTCCACTATACATGGCATTTAGATCAATGCCTGATAGAGTGGCAATAAAAATCTGCTGAATAAATGAAAAGAATAGGAACATTTTGATGAGATACTTAGTAAAATCATGAAAACATATTGATGGAAGAGGCCTGAAGCATGCAGAGGGATTATAATAGAGATTTAAAAAATAAAAGTGAATAAAGGTTTGGAAAAAAATAGTGATGTAGCCTAAGAAGGGCAAAGGAAGCTTTATTAAAGTTCTCTAAAGATATCAAAAGTATTATTGTAGATTGTGATGACATGTTTTCTTCCCACTAAGAACAGGAGAAACAAGTTAAAAATCAGGAAACAATGTCTTGCTGTCTATCTTTATAAATAAAGTTTCCTGGAACACAGCCATTCCATTTATATATTGTGTATGGCTTCTCTTCCTACAACTGCAGAGCTGAGGACAGACTGTGAGCTTGTAGAGCCAACAATACTTACTATGTGGTACCACATACAAAAAAATTTGCCAACCCCTAGTTCTAGCCAATTTACCAGGAATTTCAATTAGGCATTAAAAAAAAAAAGAAAAGAAAAAACAAAACAAAACCCTTTTGGATCACTTGATCTTAAAAAACAGAAAAGGAGATAAGGAAACTTTCTGTTCAAAGTGTTCAGAAATAAAAGAAAATGGCATCTATGTGGGTCGATGGACAGGAGATCTGATGGAAAGGATAAAGGATTTTACTTACCTACTGAAAGATCTTTACTTATCTACTGAACTAACAACAGTTTTACTAAACTAAAATTAATAGATTTGAATCTGAGTAGCATCACAATATGAATTTTATACTTTTGCACTAAGAAAAACAAAAATGTACTGTTGGCTATAAATGAGAAAGATGGACCATTATCTTCAACTGGATGTCATATAACAGCCAAACTATAACATTTTTATTAGTGACTTAGGAAAAGCAAAAAATAGTAACTGAACTAAAGAATAATACAAAGAGGGGAGCCTGGGTGGCTCAGTGGATTAAGTGACTGACTCTTGGTTTCAGCTCAGGTCCTGATCTCAGGGTTGTGGGATTGAGCCCTATGTTAGGCTACCCATCTAGTGCAGAGTCTGCTTGGGACTCTCTCTTCCTCTCAAATAAATAAATAAATCTTAAAAAAAAAAAAAAAAAAAGAATGCCAAAAAAAAGTAAAAAAAAAAAAAGGGGGGGGTGGGGATGGCAGGGGTAGCGATAGAGAAAAAGAAATGGTTCTTCAACAAAGTATCAACATGCTGACAAAAAGGACATTATTAGAACACCTGGTTCCCTTGTGCAGATAAAAGTATTATGCTACAAAGTCCATAATAAACACTTTAATTTTACATATTAGCTATAGAAAAGCTACTGCTCTCTTAAAGACAAACTGTTCACCTGATTACTGTCTCTTGACAAAGGTAAAAAATCAAGACATACTAACAACAAAAAATTAGGAAGATAGTATTTTAGAAATAAATTTTTTTTTTAAAGATTTTATTTATTTATTTGAGAGAGAGAGTGAGAGAGAGAAAGAGCACAAGAGGGGGGAGCGGGAGAGGGAGAAGCAGACTCCCTGCCGAGCAGGGAGCCCGATGCGGGACTCGATCCAGGGACTCCAGGATCATGACCTGAGCCGAAG
>NC_058409.1:70042680-70200042 GCF_002201575.2 Neomonachus schauinslandi | reverse complement strand
TCGATCCAGGGACTCCAGGATCATGACCTGAGCCGAAGGCAGTCGCTCAACCAACTGAGCCACCCAGGCGCCCTAGAAATAAATTTTTAAAACTGCCTACCTGTAGCCAAATTAAGAATCCTAAGGGACCAATTTTGTGTGTTTTGAGAAGGGTAAAAAAAAAGAATTTCAAACATGGATATAGTTTTTTTTTTTTTAAGATTTCATTTATTTATTTGACCGAGAGAGAAGAGAGAGAGCACAAGCAGGGGGAGCGCCAGGCAGAGGGAGAGGGAGAAGCAGGCTTCCCGTGCAGCAGGGAGCCCGATGTAGGGCTCGATCCTAGGACTCTGGGATCATGACCTGAGCCAAAGGCAGTCGCTTAACCAACTGAGCCACCCAGGTGCCCCAAACATGGATATAGTTTAAATCTCAATTAGAGTTTTAAATATTAGTGATCAAACATTATCTGGGGAAGCAAAGTAATTGCTCAGTATGTTGAAAGAATTGTAATGGTGGGGCGCCTGGGTGGCTCAGGTGGTTAAGCATCTGCCTTCGGCTTGGGTCATGATCCCAGGGTCCTGGGCTCCCTGCTGGGTGGGAGTCTGTTTCTCCCTCTGTCCCTCCTCCCCCCCACCCGGGCTCATGTGCGCGCTCTCTCTCTCTCTCTCGCAAAAATAAATGAATAAAATCTTAAAAAAAAAAGAATTGTAATGGTAACATTAGGTGTAGATTTAGCTTAAGTCAGTCACAGACTAAAACTTGCTGGATTAAAACTTGTCATGTGAAAGGTGGAAATAAGAGTGAATAACAATACCCTGCTTTAAAAGCAAAGGGAAATTCAGAATATGAGAGAAGCAACCACTGAAAGTGATGTATAGAGAACCCTATTAGTACAGGCTTGTATTTCCTGCATTTGGCTAAACTATAAGATAAATTATATTTCCCTAAAGGTGACCAATACATACTGGAAACAACACATATAACTATATATATTGACTCTAAAGTCATTCAAGTCTCTAAAGCCACCACTAATCCTGGCCTGGGTCCCCCAACTCAAAGAAGTTTCATTATGGAATAAAAACAGGGGAATCCTTTTAGCTGAATGTTTAGTTCTGATGCTAGCAAATGATGACAGAAATTTGCTTTTCTAAAACAACACCAGTAACAAAAGAACTACCCAGTAGGAATGGTGTGAAAGAAATAATAAAAGATCCTAAAGGAAAATTGAATTTGAGCTAAGAAATGTTAAAAAGTCATGCAACAAAGGACAGCTACTCCACAAAAGGAACAGTAATTACCCCTCAGCTCAATGAAAAAGAAAAAAAAAAAAAGATAAAATGCTTAAGATAAAAATCTTCTAACTTCAGTAGTATAAAAAGAGACCTCTCTTTAGAGGGCATCATCGAATAAATCCTGAACCTAGTTTTAATCCTGGATTCCTATTCTAGAATGTCTTTTCAAAGCATTAAAGTGACTGACAGCATATTCAAGAACTTTTTCTTTTACATAAAACCTAGATGCACTGAAACACAAGTGTAACAAAAAAGAATAATTTGCAATCTAAAATTTTTAAAGTATATAAAAATGATCCTTTATATTGGAGGGCCACAAACTCACTTGTTTTAAACAATACGTTCATTTTAGGAAGTTACAATACAAGAGAGAAATAAAAAGATTCATAGTTCCCTAAACAGACTTTAAAGTTCAGGAATGTACCTCAGGTCTTTTGGAAGCCTTCCTCACTTAGGAGACCAAACCTTTCATAAGGTGAGCATGAGAAAATGAGTTCTGTTACCACATTGCTTAAATAATATTCCTCCCCCCATTTATTTTAGAGGAAATTTTAAAATTAGAATAGATGATTGGGGAGAGGAGAAAGAGTGAGAAAATTATATATAAATTATTTATTTTTGCTTAATCCTTGCTCGTTTGCTATATCACCCGACTCAGTGGGAAAGAAATAGTCGCAGGTTTTTATAATAAGGAAAATTATACAGCAACAGGTACACAGGGTAAATGTTTTAAATAGTGATATAATATAAATTAATCCAAGTGGCTTTATAACATAAGTATTCTGAGTCAATAAATTTCATTGTCTTTTGTTAAGTATTTTTGCAGGAAGAGACCTGAGGAGTCCTGCATTGGGCTCCCTGCTCCCTGCACAAAAGATAATGCTTTCTATTCAACTTGAATGATTACAAATATTAAAGGGACTAAAAATAGTTCTTACCATGTAAGATTCCAAAACACCATATATAAAAAAGCTAATCTATTTCTTCAATGAAAAGAGAATAAACAGATTTAAACTTGTCTAGTTAATAAAAATAAATAAATTTGTCTGGTTAAGTGTTTACTTGCATAGGGTAGTTTACTTATAATTTTTAGTTATATTATTAAGGAAAACAATAGTATTATATGTACATATATAATAATTTATTTGCAGGTACTATTTTCTAGAACATTCAAATTTATGAAATTATCAAAATAATATTTTGAATAATAAATTATGTGTATGGGGTGAAGGCTCATGTAACATTTAGAAGAAAATAAGAATACAAATTACATGAGTTCAACTATGTAAAAATACTTAGAAATTACTGGAAAGAAAAAGATGAAAAGTGTTTATCTGTGTGAGAGCATTCATTATGAGTAATTTTTACCTTCTTTATACTCTTTGTTATGTGTATGCGTGTTCATACATATATCCACATGTATGTGTATCTATGTATATATATGTACACAAGTGAGTGTATATGGAAGTATTTTTAAAAAACTTCATATGAATGTATGTTAAAGATTACAAACTGCCTAAAGGAAAATCACATAATAGGTCTATGAAAAACATAATACAGATTACTTACCATCACATGAAAGGGAAACATAACTTCCTAAGTCATCAGACATGTGTCGCATCACATTTTTACCCCTCTTAAGACCAAGGAAGATCCAATAATCTATTGCTGCTCCAAGAATTCCAGTCAATAAGTAAGCTAGCTCATGTTTGAAGACCTAACATTAAGATGGGAAAAATATTAGTAAAACATATTAAATTATCTATTTTTTTTTATCAGTGTTTATTTTGAATACTTGTTGAGGCAAAGCTTAGTTATTTAAGAATACAGGGTATGCTCATACTAATAGGTATTCCTGAGAATCCTAGCAAGTTAACTCCCTCTCTCCATTCTCTTTCTTCTCCTTCCTTATCTTTCCTCCCCCTATCCATATCTATATCTTTATATCCACATGAAAAGAGTTAATACAACAAAACCTCCAGGACTTAATATATGGATAGCTTATAATAAACTTTTAAAATAACATTATTCAATAGTGTCAAGTGCTTTAGTATGGCGATAATTTCATTTAACCAATGAGGAAGTATCTGGCTTCTGTGGATTTCTGTTAACAGGAATACAGGATTACAAAAAAAAGATAGACTTAGCCACCCCTAGTATTTATATATAAAATTAACCTTTACATTTACCCAAATGGCATATTCCAGAAAAAGACTTAAACACAATGAATAAAAACTTTAGCAGATAAGATTGTCCTTTTTGTTGTAAATGAAGAAACAGATTAGATCAAATTCTTATTAAATTATATCAAATGTCATTACCTAACTTAGAGATGTATAAAGATTAATTTTTAAAGAATGCTGTTCTCTATCACTTCTATTATAAACATTATTAAATTCCTATAAAAATATAGCAGGCATACAAATTTTTAATTACAGTAAGTGTGCTTTACCCTAATGTGGAAAATATCTTTCTAATCCGTAAACTATGAAGGTGAAGAGGTACAAAAGTATTTTTTAAACACCTCTGATAAAGACGTTAAAACTAGTTGACGTTTTCCACAAAGACATTAAAACTAGTTGAAATTCCTTTATTTTTGGCTGTGTTTTAGGCCTGTTGGATATGTGAAGAAAAATCACCAGATTAATAATTGGGTAGAAAACATGTGAAAAGGTTTTAATAAGTGAATATTATAGTATCCGAATAGATTTTGAGTGCCATGTTCTGCAATCATACTATGCCTAATATGGGATTAGGGACAGAGAAATCTCTAACCATCAGTGACGACTGTATTTATTTCTCCTGCCTTTAGCAGACAAGGTTCTTACGGTATACAATATTTCATGAGGGCATCATCATTCCTTACAATAAGAAGCTCTTAGTTAAGTGATTTCAAAACTGAAGTTCTAGTTCTTTTTTTTTTTAAGATTTTATTTATTTATTTGACAGAGAGAGACACAGCGAGAGAGGGAACACAAGCAGGGGGAGTGGGAGAGGGAGAAGCAGGCTTCCCGCAGAGCAGGAAGCCCAATGCGGGGCTCGATCCCAGGACCCTGGGACCATGACCTGAGCCAAAGGCAGACGCTTAACGACTGAGCCACCCAGGCACCCCTGAAGTTCTAGTTCTGTTTTGTTGTCCAAAGAAGGGTAAATGGTGAAGGAGCACATACATCAGGCCTGCTGGAATAGTTTTTACCGAGGAAAAACCCAGAGTCTGGATGCTTAGGTAGGTGTACAAGTTCCCTGTTGCTCTATCACACTGTGTGGCAATACATTGCATTAAGGCTGGGCTGGACATTAGAATTTGAGAGAGAGACTATGAAGAATGGGACTGAGGGGATTTTAAGTTGAATGATTAGGGAAACACAGCCTTTCCTCTAATATCATCAGGGGCTACGATATAGAACCTTGACCACAGCCTGATCCTGCCAGGTCAGGATTCGTCAATGAGCATCAGCAGCACCCTGACTCCCACCCTGACTAGAGAGCTGGGTTTAAGTCTTCCAGTTGCAGCTTTATGACTTGGTAAGCAGCAGCAGGACTGGCTCTATCAGCTGGCTGGGAAAGTATCAACTCCTCCCCTACTACTCTGGTAGGGTCCCAAGCCATCAACTGACCAGAACTCACCCCCTTAAGCACTGAGTCTTAGCTAGTCTTCAAAGCAGTTTGCAGGAAGCCAAGTTCTTACTTTGTAAAGTTCTTACTTTGTAAAGGAGACAGTCACTCCGAGCAAGTTTTATTTCTTATGGTTCAACTTATCAAGAGAACATAAAACAGGAGAGTGAAAAGCTACATTTAAACTAAAAATTGATCCTATCAAGATCCATACCACAGAATGCTCCTTGCAACAACATGTATATCTGAATATCAGCGATGACACTACTCAGGAAAGACGCAAGAGACTGGTAAATTTTGATTTCTTGAAATGTTCCCCAACCCAAGAGTAGAGTAAATCAGGATCACTTCAGATCCCTGGTCCCAAGGCTCTGGATAGGGAAAAAAGGAGCTTAGCCCACAGAGCTAAGCCTCATATAAACCACAATCCAACACTTCATCAATTAAAAAAAATCTCAGAAATCAACCAGCTGGGACCTTTCTCTTTCCTTACACAAATATATGTATACACATCTGATACCACAAATTAATATCAATATTGCCTATTATTCAATTTACCTTGATATCACTGCTATTAAACAGAGATGGGTAGCCCTTATAGTACTCGCAAGGAATGACTACAGCTTCTTTACCATGATAAGAAAGATACTGTCAAAATTATTCTTATCTGTGTGACATTACCTAAACTTCCATACTACCATATATTCATAATGGTAAATTTTTATATAAAAAGACACTTTCAGATTAGGTTCTTGGATCCTTTTATAATATATTCTTATCTATGCCACTCACTATAACCACAGGGCCAAGACACTGCGCTATGGATTGTACTCGCTGCAACTTTAACAGTGTATAAATAATGCTACCATTTCTAGCATAGTGGATATATATATATATATATATATGGTTTAGAAGTGGATTAGTGAGGAAATGGCAAATAAACCATCAAGGGAGAAAAGCTTTCCTGAAATATTTAAAAGTATGCTAAAGCTGAAAGAACAGAAAACTCAGAATTAACAAAGAAATGAAAGACATGATGCGCACATGACACATTTACGTTAGGACACCTTTCTAATGTATTAAAGTCTATTATCAGACATTCTGTCAATACAGTTCTCTATTAATCTGTCAGTACAAGTAACCTCCATTTAATAAATTTGGTGAGCTTCCAAAAATTGACTAGTATATAACGCAGAACTATGATCTGGGCCTTCTGACTCCCAGGTTAGGGCTTTAAGCAATATCCCTAGCAACAGATGACACAAAGTTCTGCTAGTACCTCTGTAAGAAAGATGCAAACATAATACACATAATGTGCCTCTTCCTGTTTAAAACACTGGCATTTGAAAAAAGAGCAAGTATGCTCCAGTGGAGACTTGGCCTCTAATCAAGGCTTTACCCTAACAAGCTGTGACACCTTAAATAAGTTACTTAAACTCTTTAGCCTCAATTTCCCTATCTTTAAATAAAAGTAGCTTCCATTTCTACCTACACTTGTAGGGTTATCATTAAATAGCACTTAAAGACATCACAAAGAAAAGTAGGACTAACCACCAAGCTTAGCAAAATAACCTTGAATAACCTCCTTCATAACCTTGACACAGCTCACCTCTGCTCTTTGCCAAGGAAAGCCCAAAGCTTTCTCAGATTAATGACAATGAAATTCACTGCCTTTGTGTCACTCTGCAACACTTGCTGATTGACATCATGACAAAACAATATTAGCATAAACTGAGGACTTCTGTTTAGCTAATGACTTAAATTGAATGCTTCAACTCAGCAAATCAAGAAACAAATGCTTTACAGTACAGAAAATGATGTCTGTGAACATGCATGGAATTCTTGAAATTGGAAACTGCCAAAAAGATTTAATTAGGTACAAGAATGAATTCTAGCAGATAAGGTAACACATATACACACACACACAAAACAGTTTTTATGAATTTAAACAATTCAATGTTAAATAAAGTATTGATTTGCTAAATTTAAAGCTAGTTCTAATATTACAACTGATGCTACAATTTATTGCAGACTGCTTTACAAAATATGTTTAACTTATTTTAAAATCTGAACAAAAACCTTCAAGTTAATCATGGATAAGTCTGTTATTATTTACATCAGTATTTCCTGAATAAATTCTTATCTTTGATAGTCCTTTGGTGATTTAGTAAAATTGTGAAAATGTCAGTTTTATTACTGTTTTCAGTTACAAATGAGCAATTTTATTATATAATCAAATGGATAAAAAAGAAATGCTCCATAATGAGAAAATATTTTCTATCCCCAATGATTCTGTGGTCTAAAAAGTACATAAAAAGACATATTAATTAATAAGAATGTTATCAGTTTTATCTTAAAAGTATTATAAAAGTATGAAACTCAATTGGCAATGAAGCATAGATCTATTATGTTGAGTAATTTCAGTTTACATGTGTGTATAATCTTATTTCTTTTTAAATAAGACATGTACAGGGCGCCTGGGTGGCTCAGTCGTTAAGCGTCTGCCTTCGGCTCAGGTCATGATCCCAGGGTCCTGGGATCGAGCCCCACATCGGGCTCCCTGCTCTGAGGGAAGCCTGCTTCTCCCTCTCCCCTCCCCCTGCTTGTGTCTCTCTCTGTCAAATAAATAAATAAAATCTTTAAAAAAAAAAAAATAAGACATGTACAAAATAATCGCTACTCACGTGGTTACTGCCACATAATATAATTACTTGGTCACAAAAACTAGCTATACCCAGAAATAATTCTCCCTTTTTAATGCCAAATTAAAGAAAAATTGAAAGAATTTTCTTTTTATAAGCCTCAGGCAACCCTCTTAACAGAATTTTTAAAAACCAGTAATGGCTTCTGTTTCTGATAATGGAGGCATAACTATTTCAAATAAATGACCTTATAAAAGAAAACTGAAAATGTTAAATACAATATATAAAACATCTTCTGGAAAGATAACATAACTTCTGGAAAGTTATAAAGAATTACTACGCCAAGATCTAGGAGAAGGTAAGGAGCCAAATGAGTCACTCAAAACTAGCTGACTTTGCCCTAAGGATACTTGCTGACCCCAAAGAAAGAGCTGAGAGACTGAAGTGTGGTTTTGTGGAGCCTAGAGGAAAAGGAGTATAAAAGTCATAGTCCAAGGCCTAATACACAATAGAAAAAAACATGTATTTGTAGCTCTGTACTTCACTTGGGACTACCAGGGACCCTCAAACCTAGCAACAGAAATTCTCTCTGGAGAAAGATATTCGGTGCATTTGCCAAGTTACCGTTTGTACAAATAATTTTTCAAATGCACTTTATGGCATACAGTAAATGATAACTAGCTTGTAACAGAATATAAAAAACACAAGAGAAGGAAATAGCAGAAACAACAGTTAGAAACAGATTCACAAAGACTTCAAATATGAAACAGTCATACATAAACTATAAATTAACTATTACTGCCACATTAAAAGACAAAAGAAAACCTTGAAAATTTTGTAGGGAACTAGAAACCATAAAAACATGTATAGTAATTAGGAAGCAAAAAAGTCGAAAACTGCCAAAAATGTAATAGTCATGTTTAACAACATATTAGACACAGCTGAAAAGAGACTAGTGAACTAAAAATTAAATGAAAAGACACTACCCAGAATGCTCCATGTACAGAAGAAAACCTGAAAATCTGAAGAGAATGAAAAAGCAGAGGAAAAAGGAGGTGTAACATAAGTTTAATTGGAACTAAAAAAAGTCAAGCAGAGAAAACAGATCAGAGGAAATATGAGAAGATAAACTATGTAGGAATTTTCCTTCAGAAAGAATATTTTATGGCCATCTGACACCAGAATTCTCTACCCAAACCACTATACGTCACTATATACAAAGTACAGATGATTTAAAGGGGGGGGGGATAAATTCATGAAGTAAATTCCGAAGAGTTTGACTAAAGCAATTATTTAACTTGACATAAAAGATGATAGAGAGTAGGGCTCCTGGGTGACTCGGTTGAGCATCCGACTCTTGATTTTGGCTCAGGTCATGATCTCAGGGTCCTGGGATCAGGCAGGGTGGTGGGAATCCCTGCTCAGCGGGGAGTCTGTTTCTCTCCCTCTCTCTTTCCCTCTGCTCCTCCCTGTACTTGTGCTCTCTCTCTCTCTCAAATCTTCTTCTTTTTTTTTTTTTAGATTTTATTTATTTATTTGACAGAGAGAGACACAGAGAGAGAGGGAACACAAGCAGGGGGAGTGGGAGAGGGAGAAGCAGGCTTCCCGCTGAGCAGGGAGCCCGATGCGGGGCTCGATCCCAGGACCCTGGGATCATGACCTGAGCCGAAGGCAGATGCTTAACGACTGAGCCACCCAGGTGCCCTCAAATAAATAAATCTTTAAATAATAAATGATACAGAGCAATGTAAAACATAGAAAACACATTGTGTAACCATACATGGAGTCAAAAAGGAAAGTTCAGTTAATTTCAGAAGGCAGAAATCATTATAGGGCTCATTTTTAGACCAATTTACTATTAAAATTTTTTAAAAAGCACAGGCAAACAAAATCTACTAATCATAACAAAAATTCACCAACTTAGAAGTTTTAAAACATCTTAAAGTATTTCTTGAATCAAAGGAGAATTCATAAATGACAATAAAAAACACATTAACAGCACAATAGATGTAGGTATCAAAACCTGTACATAAATCTCAATTTGTATTCAAAGGCAATTTATTTTGAGTATATTTATTAGAAATAAAGACTAAAATGAAAAACAGATCCAAATAATCAAGACATAAAAGTAAAAGGGAAGAATTAAAATATTATGAGCAGAAATCAATGCTATAACACAAAAAAGCAGAAAATAAAGTCCCAAAGGTGATTATTTTGAAGAGGAGAAAGGTGACTAATAGTAATTATAAACGCAAAACATGGCACAGTATATTGCTATGCACTTCACATATTTCAGTGCATTTAATCTTCCCAACTACCTTCAGGTAGGTAATACACTAAAATCACTGTACATTAAATTTCTAATGACAAGCAAGATATACTTATGAAGAAATAACTGCTAACAACCACAAAGGCAGTTTTAAAAACAAGTTGAACTTTTTATTTGTATAAAAAAAAAATTGTATGAACTCAAATTTTAAAATCATAGGTTCCTTATGAATTGAAATATACAAAAGTAAAAAATCTAGAATGCTAAGTGAATACAGATTTCTTAGGACTAATGATCAAATAACTGTCCCTAACTACTATATCCAAATGTGTGATGATGAAGAAGGCAGCCTCTAAGGACCTTTTACAATAAAACTAAGTAAACTAAATAGAAAACAATGACACATTTGGGTAGATTTTAGTTTTATTCAAATTGTTCAAAGAATAAAGACAAAAGAGGCATAACTCAAAGATGTACTTCTTCATAGGCCATTATTCGTTTGTAAATCAATTCTACTTACATCATTAGACTTGCATTTTTCCTTGTGAGAATATATTGTCCACTCCAAAAGCATATTTACTGGTTTGGTCAAAAGCCCAGAGGCCTCATTTCCTGACCAAAAGATTTCAAGAAGAATTGCCTTTCCTGTTATTTTCAGACTCTGAGAATCTGACCAGTCATACAACCTAATGAAAATATGAATCAAAGTATATCTTTATGCCAATTTGATCACTATAGTTATTAGGCATAATATCTCTTGCCATAATACAAAAAGATCTAGTGGTTTCTAAATATAGAAAAGGCATAAAATATGAAGATTACAACATACAGTTATAATAAAGAACAAAATATAAAAAGAGTCCACAATTCAATATAATGACCAACAAATACACGCACAGAGTAATCTAACTGCATGTTTTAGAGCATACACAAAACTTATCATGAATATTATAGAGTCAATGTTAAAAAAAACCCTAGTGGAACTTTTATTTAAGTATTAAATTACTTAAGAATTGAAAAAAACATAAACCCTGAAAAATAAAACAAAATCTTA
This sequence comes from Neomonachus schauinslandi, assembly GCF_002201575.2. NCBI lineage: Eukaryota > Metazoa > Chordata > Mammalia > Carnivora > Phocidae > Neomonachus > Neomonachus schauinslandi. Next base: position 70,189,188 of record NC_058409.1, on the reverse strand, counting down.
CCTATCCAAATGTCTAAATTAGTGAAAAACAAAAATGTGAACTAAAGACACATAAAGAACATAAAAAACTTTATTGCCACTGAAGAACTATGTCTGCAACTATGTTTTAAAAATAAATCTAAACTAGGGGCACCTGAGTGGCTCAGTCGGTTGAGCATCTGCCTTCGGCTCAGGTCATGACCCCAGGGTCCTGGGATCCAGCCCTATGTCAGGCTCCCTGCTTAGCGGGGAGCCTGCTTCTCCCTCTCTCTCTGATGCTCCCCCTGCTTGTGCTCTCTTGCTGTCAAATAAACAAAATCTTAAAAAAAAAACAAAACATAAATCTAAACTAGAAAACAAGGTGACTCTTTGGATGTACATAAATTAGAAAAATGGTACATAAAACAATATAAATACAGAAAATTTTTTGTGATTAAACTTACTTTTGGCTCAAATGTCGCACTTCACTTTCCACTAAATTAAAGAAAAATTTGAGCAGGGTCAGGTGGAGCACTTTTGTGCCAATAATATTTTTTGAAATTTGATGGCAAAAATTTTCATTGTAAAGGCAAGACCTGAAAAACAGGAACCCAGTAATTTGTGACATACAAACAATTCAATGAATATCCTGTGGACAAAGTCTTTCAGAGTTTTATTAGAATTCTAATGAAATTCACTTCAAAAAAATATAAAGCTAATCAACAAAATTTTATCAATATATTTTCTTCCTTTAAAAAGAAAACCATGTCAAAGATCTCATGACATTGAATATTTAGTAATACAGATCTAATTTCTCTATTTTTCAATGATTGTAATGTTTAATAGCCTAATGGTACTCTCTTTGTATTCTTTATTTCACTGACAAAGAACAAAAAATTATATATTACATTATGCTTTCAATTCAAGTGAACAGCTATACTCTCAATTTATAAATACTCTCTACAGTCCTCTTCTTACTCAAGATTTTTTATTATTTTTTAGTAAAATGAAGGTCATTTAGGGCTCTATTTTTTTTTTTTTTTTTTTTTTTGAGAGAGAGAGCAAGCATGGTGGGGTGGGGGCAGAGGGAGAGGGAGATAGAATCCCAAGCAGGCTCCAAACCCAGCACGGACACCAATGTGGGCCTCAATCTCATGACGGAGATCGTGACCTGAGTCTAAATCAAGAGTTGGATGCTTAACCAAATGAGCCACGGAGGCACCCCCACTTGGGCTATTTTCTAAGAGTTTAAAAAATTTAGTATCTATTTCTTTCTTTCCATCTACTCTAGCAGTCCTGTCCAATAGAACTTTCGGTGATGATGGATACGTTCTATTGAACACATGAAATGTGAATTTTGCAACTGAGGATTTGAATTTGTAATTTTTTATTCTTAAATTTAAACATTGTCAAATGTGGGTACTGGCTACTGGATTGGACAGCAAAATTGTATATTATTTTTTTAAAGAGAACATACAGTTACACAGAAGTCTAGGACTAAGAAATTCTAGGTAACAATATGTTTTATAATAATCTTCCAACTTTATTATCATTTATATAAACAATGTACTTGTAACTTTCTACGTCTGTCTCCACCTTTCCCATCTTCTTTTTGAGTGCCACATTGTCAGGTTAGGAGGGTCCTTAATGATTATTAAATCTAACAATATTTAATATTCGAATCTCTTCTAGAGGACATTCTATGTCTATATAGGTAGATTCTTTGAGAACTGCCAGAGATGGATATCATAGTATCTTTCATTTAAAAAATATATATATATGTATATATAACGGGGCGCCTGGGTGGCTCATTTGGTTAAGCGTCTGCCTTCAGCTTGGGTCATGATCTCAGGATCCTGGGATTGATCACCATGTGGAGCTTGCCACTTAGCAGGGAGTCTGCTTCTTCATCTCCCTCTGCCCCCTCCACTCGTGCTCCCTTTCTCTCCCAAATAAATAAAATCTTTAAAAAAACCCCATAATTATGGAATATTTCAAATATGTTTAAAAGCAGACTAATATTATCCAGCTCATCTATATGCTTACCACTCCCCTAGACACCTCTCTGACTCCCAGTGAACCAAATTATTTTGAAATGAAATCTGGTATTTCTATTTATTAAAAAGTCTACTTTTGGGCGCCTGGGTGGCTCAGATGGTTGAGCGTCTGCCTTCGGCTCAGGTCATGATCCCAGGGTCCTGGGATCGAGTCCTGCATCGGGCTCCCTGCTCCTTGGAGCCTGCTTCTCTCTCTCTCTCTGTCTCTCATGAATAAATAAATAAAAATCTAAAAAAAAAAAAAAAAGATTTAAAAAAAGTCTACTTTTAATTCCACCTCCTGTTGCATCAATTCATCCAAATATATATTAAGCATTTATTATGTTCCAGGTATTGTATTAAGCACTGAGAATAGAGATGCTTAAAACTGAGCATCCATGTGAAGAGATGGAAAAACATTTATCATGCAAATGGAAGTGAAAAGAAAACTGGGTGGTAATACTTCTATCAGACAAAACAGACTTTAAAACAAAGACTATAACAAGAGACAAAGGACATTACATAACCATAAAGGACATAATCCAAGAAAAAGATTTAACAATTACAAGTATTTACACACCCAACATAGGAGCCTCCAAATACATAAACCAACTATTAAACAGACATAAAGCAAGAAATTGAGAGTAATACAATAAGAGTAGGGGACTTTAATACCCCACTTATATCAATAGATAGATCAGACAGAAAATCAACAAGGAAACAGTGTCATTGAATGACACACTGGACCCGATGGATCTAACAGATATATTCAGAACATTCCATCCCAAAACAGTGAAATACACCTTCTTCTCAAAGGTACATAGACATTCTGCAGAACAGATCACACATTAGACTACAAAACAAGTCCCAACAAACTGAGAAAGACTTACATCGTATCATGCATCTTTTCCAACTACACAGTATGAATCTAGAAATCAACCACAAAAAGAAATCTGGAAACAACAAAAATACATGGAGGTTAAATAACATGCTACTAAACAATGAATGGGCCAACCAAAAAATAGAAGAGGAAATAAAAAAATACATGGAGACAAATGAAAATGAAAATACAATGGTCCAAAATCTTCGGGATACAGCAAAAGTGTTCTAAGAGGGGAGATTATAGCAACACAGGCCTATCTCAAGAAGAAAGAAAGATCTCAAATTAACAGCTTACACCTAAGGAGTTAGAAAAAGAACAATAAAGCCTAAAGCTAGCAGAAGGAAGGAAATAATAAAGATTAGAGCAGCAGTAAATGAAACAGTGACTAAAAAAACAAGAGAACAGATCAATGAAATCAGGATCTGGTTCTTTAAAAAGATGAACAAAATTGAAAAACCTTTATCTAGATTCATTAAAGAGAGAGGACTCAATTTCAGAAATGAAGGAGGAGAGAAACAACAATTTATACCATAGAAATATAAAGGATTATAAAAGAATATGAAAAATTACATGCCAACAAATTGGACAACCTTTCAAGAAATGGATAAATTCCTAAAACATATAACTTCGTAAAACTGAATCAGGAAGAAATAGAAAATCTGAATACAATGATTACTAGCAATGAAATTGAATCAGTATTCAAAAATCTCCCAACAAACAAGTCCAGGACCAGATGACTTCCCAGGTGAATTCTACCAAACATTTAAAGAGGATTTAAAACTTACTCTTCTCAAACTGTTTCAAAAAATAGAAGAGGAAGGAAAGCTTCCAAATTCATTCTGAGGCCATTACCTTGATACCAAAACTAGATTAAGACATCACACAAAAATAGAGCGCCTGGGTGGCTCAGTCGGTTTAACGTCTGCATTCAGCTTAGGTCATGATCTCAGGGCCCTGGGATTGAGCCCCGCATCTGGCTCCCTACTCAGCAGGGAGTTTGCTTCTCCTTCTCCCTCTGCCTCCTCCTCCTTGCTCATGCTCTATCTCTCAAATTAATAAATAAAATCTTAAAAAAAAAAATACATTACACACAAAAAAGAAAACTACAGGCCAATAAGTGATGAACACAGATGCAAAAATTCTCAACAAAATATTAGCAAGCTAAATCCAACAGTATATTAAAAAAACAATTCACCACCATCAAGTGGGATTTACCCCCAGGATGCAAGAGTAGGTCAATATTCACAAATCAATCAACATGACACATCACATCAACAAGAGAAAGGATAAAAACCATATGATCATTTCAATAGATACAGAAAAAGCATTTCACAAATTACAATATCCATTCATGAAAAAAAAAAAACCTCAACAAAGTAGGTTTAGAGGGAACATACCATAATAAAGGCCATTTATGAAAAACCCACAGCTAACATCATCCTTAAGGGTGAAAAACTGAGAGCTTTACCTCTATGATCAACAACAAGACAAGGATGTCCACTCTCACCGCTTTTATTCAACATAGTACTGGAAGTCCTAGTTATAGCAATCAGACAAGAAAAAGAACTAAAAGGCATTTAAATTGGTAAGGAAGAAGTAAAACTTTCACTATTTAGAGATGACATGATACTATATATAGAAAACCCTGAAAGATTCCACCAAAAAACTACTAGAAGTGATAAATTCAGTCAAGTTGCAGGATACAAATTCCATATACAAAGATCTGTTGTATTTCTGTATCTTAATAATGAATTAGCAGAAAGAAAAATTAAGAAAACAAATAAATTAAGAAAAAGAATAAAATGCATACGAATAAACTGAACCAAGGAAATGAAAGACCTGTACTTAGAAAACTGTAAGACCTTAATGAAAGATACTGAAGAAGATACAAAGAAATGGAAAGATATTCCATGCTCATGCATTGGGAGAACCAATATTGTTAAAATGTCCATGCTATACAAAGCAATCTACAGATTTAATGCAATCCCTATCAAAATATCAACAGCATTTTCCCTAAACCTAGAACAAACAATACTAAAATTTATACACAACCACAGAAGGCCCCAAATAGTCAAAGCAATCTTAAGAAGAATAAAAATATGGAGGTATCACAGGATGCCTGGATGCTCAGTTGTCCAACATCAACTCTTGGTTTTGGCTCAGGTCGTGATCTCCCAATCATGAGATTGAGCCCTGTGCGGGGCTTTGTGCTCAGCACAGTCAGCTTGAGATTCTCTCCCTACCCTTCTGCCCCATCCCACACTTGCACCCTCTGTCTTCTCTAAAATAAATAAGTAAAATCTTAAAAAAAAACAAAACCCCCCCCCCCCAAAAAACTGGAGGTATTACAATCCAACATCTCAAGGTTAATTACAAAGCTGTACTAATCAAAACAGTATAGTACTGGCACAAAAAGAGACATATCGATCAATGGAACAGAATAGAAAGCTCAGAAATAAACCCACAATTATATGGTTAATTAGTCCATGGCAAAGAAGGTAAGAATATATGAGAAAAAGACCGTCTCTTGAACAGATGGTGCTGGGAAAACTGGACAGCAAAATGAGAAAAAACAAAACTGGACCACTTTCTTACACCATACACAAAAATAAACTCAAGACCTAAATGTGAGACCTGAAACCATAAAATTCCTAGAAGAAAACACAGGCAGTAATCTCTGACGTCAGCTGCAGTAACATGTGTCTAGGTATGTCACCTAAGGAAAACAAAACAAAATTAAACTATTGGAACTGCACCAAAATAAAATCCTTTTGCCCAGCAAAGAAAGCCATCAACAAAACAAAAAGACAACCTACTGAATGGGAGAAAATATATGAAAATGATGTATCTGATAAGAGGTTAATATCCAAAATTATAAAGAACTTAGACAACTCAACACCCAAAAAACAAATAATCTAATTAAAAATGGGCAGAAGATATGAACAGACATTTCTCCAAAGAAGACATCCAGATGGCCGAGAGACACATGAAAAGATGCTTGACATCACTTATCATCAGAAAAATGCATTATCAAAACTACAATGAGATTATCACCTCACACCTATCAGAATGGCCAAAATCAGAAACACAAGAAAGAAGTTTGACAAGGACGTGGAGAAAAAGGAACCCTCGTGCAACTGGTGGTAATGCAAGCTGGTGCAGCGAATGTGGAAAATAGTATGGAGGTTCCTCAAAAAATAAATTAAAAAAAAATTAAATACTAAAAATTATGGTCCAGTAATTCTACTACTGGGTATTTGCCCAAGGGAAATGAAACACTAAATGGAAAAGATATATGCACTGTGTTTACTGCAGCATTATTTACAATACCATGGTATGGAAGCAACCCAAGTATGCATCCAGACATGAATGAATAAAGAAGATGTGGTTGATATATACAAAGGAATATTATTCAACCATAAAAAATATAAAATCTTGCCATTCGCAACAACATGGATGAATCTAGAGGGTATAATGCTAAGTGAAATAAGTCAGTCAGAGAAAGCCAAATACCACATAATTTCACTCATATGTGGAATTTAAGAAACAAAAGAAACTAACGAAGAAAAGAAGAGACAAAATAAACCAAACTCTTAAATACAGAGAACAAACTGGGGGCTGCCAGAAGGGAGGTAGATGGGTGGATGGCTGAAACTGGTGATGGGAATTAAAGCGTAACTCATCATGTTGAACAATGAGTAATGTACAGAATTGTTGAATCCTTATATTGCTATATCTGAAACTAAAAGAACACTGTATATTAATTATAATTGAAATAAAAAAAACAGAGCACTTTTCAGAAAGTAAGAAACTGACATGAGTGACAAACTTAACTGAAAGAAAAGGTCAAAATTATGTAGTGATATGAGTTACAAGTTAAAGTATAATTAGGAGTTGGCCAGGTATTTGTAGGATGCAGGAATAGAGCTATATTTAGGCAGAGAAAACATAAGAGAAAAGGAATAGGCAATGAAAAATAGTTTAGCCACTGGGCACATTTGGGAAAATAATGAAGATGAAAATGGAGACATATATAGCATCTAAACCACAAAAGGTCTTATATGTTTTGCTAAGGAATTTCAATTGTTTTTTATACATGATGTGTAAGTTAATTGAAAACTTTCATCTGGGAAATGATAACATCACTTTGGAAAGAGTATACTGAGGTACTCTGGAAGATAAATTAAAGGAAAAAAACAGAATCAAGATCAATAAAGCAGACATTGCAATAGTTTACATAAGAAGCAATGACAGCTTGATGACAGTAAAGAAAGAAAGAAGCAGATTTGGAAATTAGAAAGCATGTCAGCCACATAACCCATATATCCTCACATTCTATACCAATGCTGGGCTAGTATTGTTGTGTTAGAATTGTTTACATCTCAGTCATCTTCAAAAGTAAAGGAACTGTTTTTTATTTATCATTTTATCCCCAGAGTATAGCACAGTACCTGGCTCCCAATAAGTACTCAATAAACATTTGCTGAAGAATGAATAATGCATGCTATCTAGATGATGAGCTCACTTCAAATACATCACAACCAAGACAGAAAATGAATCTTTATGAATCTCAAAGACATAACCAAAGGTCTAGCCTTTGCCTGGCTAGTCAAGTATCCTTTCCCTCACTACTATGGAGCCCTAAAACTGAGCACTTGGATAAAAAGAAAGTACTTCCTAGATAAAGGCAGGCTGTATCAGATACAGGGAGTTATCAAAGAAAAACAATTAGTGGATTTGGTAGAAAGAGAAACAGAAAGGATTTCCAGAGAAACATTTTCAAGACAAAGGAAAAATCTAGGAAGATGACATGCAGAGACACAAAAGGAATGACTACCTAGGAAAGTTTCAAAATTCAGATTTCCAGCTGAAAAAAATGTAACAAAAAAACACTAAAAGAGATAACGTATACAGTTACAATGTTTACACTTTTGATTACCAAAATTTGATGACCATGTTCAATAAATTTTAATTAGATTTTAATATGCACACATATCGTTAACTAAAAACAATCAAAAAATAAAAACAAATAATGATTTGGCTTTCCTATTTTGTGTATTCATTAAACTTTTTTTTTGGTAAATAAACTAAATGACAAATATGACCAATCTAGACTTGGCCTTTTCATTTTTTTTGTTTATTTTTTTTAGAGAAAGGGAGAGAACGCACGAGCAGGGGGGAGAGGGAGAGAGAGAATCCCAAGCAGGCTCCACACCCAGAGTGGAGCCCAACATGGGGCTCGATCATGAGATCATGATCTAAGCTGAAATCAAAAGTCAGACGCCTAACTGACTGAGTCACCCAGGTGCCCCTCGACTTGGCCCTTTTTTGAGAGTTTTAAAATAAATACAACACACATATTATACATTCACATTTTCTAAAATGAAATTTACTTCCTTCATTTATATCTAAAACATAACACATAGCTTTGTGCAGTGGCAGTATTGTAGCCAATGAGGTTTATCAGAGGTGCGATTATTGCTAATTGAAAACTTTTCCCTATATCTAAAACATACACAGCAGAACTATGAGATGAAATTTAGCATACCCACATGTCAAATTCCTTACCTGATAAGCACTTCTATTAGAGACCATGCTCCTTTCATACAAGTTGGGCACTGAAACAGCTCTAAGTAATATCGTGACATGGCTGGGGACTTCCAAGGAGGATGTAGGTGAAGAAGGGCTGACAATATATGAAAGTATCGGCCAGAAAATGTATCTATGTTATCCTGTTATTTAAAAATAAACAAACAAATAAAACACTATAGCTAAAAGTACACTTTGACCAGTTACTTCAGTCTAAAACTGTAATAACTCTGACCTAAACTTTCTTGCCTAATATATGTGTTTGGACAAAGGAGATCAAATGGAAGTTATCATATTTACCTAGTGAAATACTACAACTGAGAAAGGCACATTCTAAATACGTATCTATACATTAAGTAATCCCAGCTATTGAGACTTACATGAAATGTCCATTTTAATTTTCATGATTATAGTGAGATAAGAATTCCCAAATGTGACCTGAAAGGAATTAAAGGTATGAAGCTTTTCATGTAATATGCTTAGTTATCACCAACAGTAGTCTGACATAGCTTACACCTGTTATTTCTTCAAATTGGCAGTGTGATGAAGAACATAATTAGAAAGCTACCTTTGAAAAGCTGTTCTTACTAGCTTTCACAGTTTAAGGAATATGCTTACTGTCTGTATACTGTGACTAAAAATGATTATTATCAATGTACAAATGGCTTTCTAGATCACTGCTATCATATTTTGTTAGACACTTTACTGCCACAGAAAAAAAATCAGAAAAATTTTTCCCAAGAGAAAATTATCTTGGAGATTCTAAGAAAATAAATCACTCAGAGTAGCACCTAGAAAATAGTTTAAAAATAGAAATGGGCATCTAAAGTCTTGACCTCACTGGGGGCCACCAAAGAAAGCTGATGCCCAGTCCTATAATCCTTACGGGGGGAGATCCACGCTCCCATCTGGACACACACAGGAAAACAGGCTTTCACAAAAGTGCTAGCTCTTAGCTCCATGATGGGATTATTCAGAATGAACCCCTAACGGGGTTAGTATTCCTCTCCCCTCTGCACCTTCTTCTGCATCAACCATCTTGAAGAGGTACCCTCCTCCTCCAGAGTAGTAGTAGAATATACTTCTCCCACCCCAAACCAGACTCGGAGGGATTGAAGAATGACTCAATTTCCTCAGTGCATTCATAAAACAGTTCACCCAGTGAAGACAAGGAAGATGACTGACAATGCTGTCCTGCTTTTTCTGACATCCTGCACCAGGTAATTGTTGTTTTTTAAGTCTTATGATATAATCAGCATAATTTCACCTCCTGAATTCAGATGAATTCTGGGACATAACCAAGATCAGGCTATAGACGTCTAAGACTGAAGGCCATGGACTAGATCCTGGTGAACTCGCCAAGGTAAAGAGCCCCTGTGAGGTAATCCTATAGCACCCAATCAATCCTTGCTTTTGTGACACCCAGTCCCCAGTGTGTAACTTCAAATTCCTATAAATCCATTAAGGTCCCATTTTGTCTCTCATTGCTGGGTTAGTTGTATTATGACTACTATCTAGTAAACTGAATTTTTAGTAAATGTTCTATAGTAACTCCAAATACAAATACACACACACAAAAAGTATAAAGAAAGAAAGAAGAAATTGTAATAGGGGGGTACTAGATTTCCTATTAAAACGAGGGAAAAAATACTGAAAAGAGAAATTAACTGTAAATATACAAAAAACGAGAATGTTCATATTTTAACATTCTTTTAAAGACTGTAAACTCTTAAGACTGCTCTTACCTGTAGAATGTTCTCTAGTAGAGCATGAAGAAGGCATACAGGAGGGATATAATGTGCTTGTAAAGAGGAAAGTTCTTCAATTGCTTCTTTAAAAAACTGTCCTTCTATGAGACTTTCAATTAAATTTAATACACCTCTGGGAAATTCAGCATTTCTAACCTAAAAAAATAAAGATTCTATGACTCAAAGAAGAAAAAAAAATTCTGGGAGCAAATCTTAAATTAGTAAGGAGACTTAAAATTTTCTCATCTGTAAGATGAAGATAATTCCTGTCCTCACGACTTCATAGGATTGTTATGTGGTTTACAAAAAGATTATTTATACAAATGTGTTTTATAGCTATAAGGCACTACAAAAATACACATTATTAATTGATTGATTTTTCTCTGTTGCCTTAAATAGTAAGGGGAAATACTACCACTTAAAGAAAACTTGAAAGGGCATTTGCAAAGTATGGCTGATAATGAGGAGACCTCAGGGAGAGCTACATCTACACATAGTTCTTTAGGGGCAACATTATTTTTTGGTTTTCTTTTAAACGTATAAGCAAACTATATCCATTAAGATGTACTAAATATATTAAGATGTCATCAAGCACAATATTTGCTATAGGGTCACAGAATCACTCTGAGGATGCATATTAATATAAACTCTAAGAGTTCCATGAAGTACATTCCCCTTGGTCAAAATATTTTTAACAGCAAAAATAACTACATCGAACTAGCCGAGAATTAAAATACTCTGAAAAGACTACATGAAATAAATTTTAAAAAATGATACAAAGGAAATAATATACTTTAAAAAATATTATACTGAAAATTTAATCTAGAAGTAGTAATTATGAAAGCTATGGGATGTGATAACAGTGCTACATAACTTATCCATGATGAGCACAAGTTAAGTTTTTAATTCTTGTTATCAGTTTGTACTACCATATACAATTTTTTGGAGCTTTGACAGAATATTATTTTTCTTTTTCATTTCTGATTAGAGAAAGTACATTTCAAATTTGATAGGAGACTTTGTTATGCAGACAACACATTCCTTTATATCAAAGTAACTAAAAACATCAAAACACAAAGCTTATTTTTTTGACTCCATCACCACCCTACTCCAAGCCCCTTACCTCAATATTGTACACTGGTTGTTTATCTATTCTAATGCAGCTGTATCTGATAGCCTACAAAAGAGAAACCATATGACCAAAATTAAGAATCTTTTTAGGTAGAAAATTACATTTCAGTGTACAAAAATAAAACCTTGGGCAAACTTACACAATGGACTCAGGTGCAAATTAATAGCCATAATTGATCTGATACTGATACACATTTACTCAGACTAGTATCTTCCATTATTTTAAAGTAATAGCACACTCATAAGTGTGAACATTCTCTATTTTCTCTTTCTAAACTAACTTAAAAAATAAAGTCATATTCACTTTGAAGACCTGAAGAGGTCTACTGTCCTTAGTATTTTAATAATTAGAAATATAAATGAGAGAACATTTTGTATAAAAGTCCACAGAAGAAAAAAATGTGGTCATGTTTTCTATATAATAACATGTAGAATCTTTCTCTATTGTTTTAAAATACCTATAATTGTGTATTTGTTTAAAAGATTGTACTGGAAAAATATTTGTAACCAACATAAAGAGAGATAATATTCTGATTATATAAGGAGTTCTAGATACTATGATATAAAATAACCTAATGGAAAACTGAAAAAGAATATAAGCAAGCAGGTGACAAAGACAGAAATACACAAATGGCAAGTAAAGGTATAAAATATACTCAAACTTACTACTGCCAAAAGAAATACAAATTAGAACAATGATAAAGCTCTGGCTTCCACTTAGGATGTAGAAGTGAACACCTATAACCCTCTGGGTAAGGGAAGAGGAAAACAAAATCTTTACCCTGGAGAAGGGAAAGAAAGGATCATGGTCCCAGATCATTAGCAATCCCCTAACACTGGGGGCAGGGCAAGATCACTGAGAAAGTCCTTCCCCCAAAACGCTAAAGGATTGCCTAAGACTGAGGCTGACCCAGGACATCAGAAAAGGGCCTCGACATCAAATATCAGGCTAGCAAGCATTTTACTTTATTTTTTTCATTTTATTATTATTATTTCTTTTAGAGAGGGAGACAGAGAAAGAAAGAGAGAGGGGAGAGAAGGGTAATGGGTATAGGGAGGGGGGAGAGGCAGAAAGGGAGAGAGAAAATCTCTCCCTCTGGGCTCGATCTCACAACACTGAGATCATAGTCTGAGCCGAAATCAAGAGTCAGACGCTTAACCGACTGAGCCACCCAGGCACCCCAAGCTGGCAAGCATTTTAGCACCAAGATACAGCGGTCTATAGACACCTAATTTATCTGTAGCTTTACTGAGCTATAAATGGCAGAGAATTCAGCTTATTTATTAAATGTACAAATACATTACTGTTCATAACAAATTAATGAACAGAAAATTTTAAGATACATTAAACATAATAATGAGTCATTACTATTATTATTATATTTTAGTTCTACTAGAGAAGGATAGGAAATATAGAAAATTTTAGTATGCCAAGTTCTACCTGAGCTCTATATATGTGCTTCCTTAACTCATTTTTTATTTCAGTAATATCCACATCTGTCCTGATATCCTTGGTTTTTGATTCTTTGGCACGATCAGCAAAAACAGAATTCTTCATTTCTTTCTGCATACATGTAAAAGTACTTTAGACAATGTACTAAAGACAGTATCATCACAAATGTTAAGTATCATAATAAACAACAGAATACAAGAACACATTCATGCAGCATTAACCTCAACAAAGATCCTTAAAATCATAATTTATAATAATTACACACTGAAATAAAAAGTTTTAAAAAAAAGCAAACATTTTAATTTGGAAAGTTTTACCTAGGGTAATTTTCCTTCTAACCTGTTCCCAATCTTTCTTGGAATCTCCTCCCTCAACCCCTTTGTTGCCATGGTCACACATAACATGATTCGTTATTTATTTACCCTTATCATTCTTCTGAAGATCCTTCTGAATATATGCATATAAACATACTACAGTTTAGATAAAATCAAGTTATACTTTAGAATAATTAACTCAAGAAGGATCCCATTCAAAAGACAAGCTATCTTATTAAAAATGATCTGTATTATACCAGGGAAGATCAAGACAAAAAGTAAAATTTAGATTACAATGTATTACCCAAACTATATACACATGTAGTCTTAAGGTATTTTTATTTTAGGAATTTTAGCCTCTTTTTTCAGAACCTTTATTTCTTTTAGTTTTTGTGACATTCAGGCAAAACATATTTGAATATCCTGATTATTAATTCAGATTTCCTTGTGTATGCATGTAAAAAATACTGTCCTTATAAACCAAAGTTAATTACATTAGTTATGAATATCACACCAGATCAACTGAAGACCATTTTTTTAAATAAGACATGCAGGTTATATTTGACACAGCAAGCAAGTATAAAACAAGATTATATGTCTAGATTATATTGTGGAAGCCAAAGAAAATTAACTGTTTAGCTTAGCTTACAAAGTTTTACCTGATCTCTATATATGTGCTTTCTTGAGGTACTTTTAATTTTGTTATGTTCAATGTCTTTCCTGGAATCTCTTTCATTTTCTTTTTTGCGTTTTTTCCTCAAAGTATAACTCCTTTGAATATCTTCATCCTTAATTTCCTTCTACAAGTATTTAGACCACAATTAAATCTCAATATGAATAATATGTGTCACAAAATCCAAATAAACTCAAGAGTCTGACTTACAACACAAGTATACAACGTTAAAAAATAGTTTTATAGAAGAGGAAATCTCATCCACTGTTAAAGTGGGCCTACATTAGTAAAACATTTTGGAAAACAGTTGGGCATTACCTGTTACAGTTAAACATGTACAGTCCTTATTACGACCCAGCAATCCACCCCAAGGACTATATCCTAAGCTAGAGAAACTCTTGAACATGTGCACCAAGAGTCGTGTAAGAAAATGTTCACACTGTTCATGGCACAACTCTTCATAACTGCAAAAACCAAGCAAGCAGACACAAACCAAGAAAATGAAACCCAAATTTACTTATATCAGTAAGTAAAATGGTTAAAGATAGAGTTGCGAATCAATGGATCAATTAAACATTATATATGCCAGTAAAAAAAAAAAAAAAAAAAAAGCAAGTCACAGAAGACTATCAATACCATCAATTACAAAAAGTTCATTAACAGGGAAACCTAAGCAATATATTGCTAGAGATAAGTACATAGCTGGCAAAACTATAATGAAAAACAAGAAAACAAAACAAATGCCAAGACAGAGGTCACCCATGGGAAAGAGAGAAAAAGAGGATAGTTTGGAAATGACACACAGTAGGATCTTACAAAACTGGTAATGCTCTATTTCTTAACCTATCTGGTGGATACATAACACTCTTTGTATTCTTTTTAAAATTGTACACAAATGCTTTATAAACATTTCCGTACACGTAATTCAGAGGAACAATTTTATGAATATCATTACATTTGACAGATTTAGAAAAGAGTTGTAAAATATAAATTATTTTTCATTTGGAAGGTCTTACCTGACTTCCACATGTGTGCCTTCTTAAGGCATCTCTCATTTTAACAAATTTCAAATCTCTGTTGGAATCTCTGTATTTTTCTTTTTTGTGATGTTCAGTCAAAAGAGAACTAACATTAACATCTTCATCATGATTTTGCATTTCTTTCTACATGTAAGAATACTTCATCAGTTAGACTGTGGATGAAACATAGCCTTAACACAACCAGTGCAAGTCACAACAGAAAAACCCACTCAGGAAGGTAGGTTTTCTAAAACATACATACAAGATTAACTACAGTAAAGATCCTTGTAAATTGTATTACATCTTAGTTACATTAAAATAAAGCAGAGAAATGTAGATTTTTAATTCAGAAAGGTTTATATTGTGTTCACATATACATTTCATGTAGGTATTTTTATTAATCTTTCTTGGAATCTCTTTTTTTCTCCCCTATTTGTCATATGATTAGTCAAAAACAGAATTTGGTTATCTTCATTATTTTATCTTTCCAAGTATTTTTTTTTTAATTTTTAAAGATTTTTATTAATTTACTTGAGAGCAAGAGAGAGAGAGAGAGAGAGAGAGAACACAGAGGGAGAGAGAGAAGCAGACTCCCCGCTGAGCAGAGAGCCAGATGCGGGGCTCGATCCCAGGACCCTGAAATCATGACCTGAGCCAAAGGCAGCCGCTCAACCAACTGAGCCACCCAGGTGCTCCTATTTTTCCAAATATTTCCAAAAGTAATTTTAGACTCTAAACCAAATAGAATCTTGCCATTATTAGGCATATCCGATAAAAACATCTCAAAAAATCGTTTTACAGAACATATAGTTACAATAAAAACCAGAGTAAGGAATATTAAAATCATATTGTTTATTCATTATACAAAGTTATATTATATATGCATTATATATTATATATATTCATTATATTAGTTACAAGCGTACAATATAGTGATACAACAATTCTATACATTACTCAATGCTTATTATGGTAACTGCGCTCTTAATCCCTGTCACCTATCTCAACCATCCTCCCCCCACCTTCCCTCTGGTGACCATTAGTTCTCTATGTTTAGGAGTCTGTTATTTTGTACAAAGAAACTTATTTATTTTTATTTTTATTTTTCAAAGATTTTATTTATTTATTTAAGAGAGAGAGAATGAGAGACAGAGAGCACGAGAGGGAAGAGGATCAGAGGGAGAAGCAGACTCCCCGACGAGCAGGGAGCCCGATGTGGGACTCGATCCCGGGACTCCAGGATCATGACCTGAGCTGAAGGCAGTCGCTTAACCAACTGAGCCACTCAGGCGCCCCAAAGAAACTTATTTTTAAAAATAGAAATTTCTACCTGAACTTTAGTGTTATACAATATAAACTGATGTATTTTCATATCCCATATCTTTCATGTAATCTCCATTTGATTTTTTCCATGTTAAAAAAAAAAAATTTCAGTAACTCCCATCATTTTACATTCTTTTCTGAATGTCAAAATTTTTATACTGTGGCTTATGATGCATTTTTCTCAGACAGATTAGCTCAAAAAGCCTCTTATTAAGACCATGTATATGTAATTAATCATAGAAAGCAGTCTTATAAGTCACATAAATATCAACTGTACTTCAGAAAAGCCAGAAAAAATTGCATTAATACTTTAATCTGTTGTAAAGTTTTATCTAATCTCTCGTATATAATTTAAGGCACTGTTGAGTTTATGAAGTTCCAGTTCTTCAAGCTCTCTCTGTACAATTTTTGACAGTTGCAGTAAAAGCAGAATTTTTCTTTCTACTCACATTTAAAAATATTTTAGTTTAGGGGCGCCTGGGTGGCTCAGTCAGTTGAACATCCAACTCTTGGTTGTGACTCTTGGTTGAGCCGACTCAGGTGGGGTCAGGTTGTGATCTCAGGGTCACTGTGTGCTGTGCGGGGAATCTACTTTCCCTTTCCCTCTCCCTCTGCCCCTCCCCAACTCACGTGCCCTCTTTCTCTCTCAAATAAATAATCTTAAAAAAAATTTTAGTTTAGACTAAGTAATAACTAATAGGCCAAGGATTTGGTAAATCAACTACAGAGTCTGTTTTATAAAACACAGTATGATATTTAGCATAATTAAACATTAGCTATTCTAGAGTAGAAGTAGTAATGCCTTTTTTTGGTTGCTATTTGAAAAGTTTTACATGAGAGCCACATATACGCTTTCTTAATCTACTTTTCATTGCTTCAAGTTCAAAGTCCTTCCTGTTTGTTTTCCTTATTAAATCAGAATAGAATTCATTTGTATCATTTAAAATATTTTTGTTTGATATGCAGCATAAATACTAGACTTTAGATCATGAATCATGAATATACATATGGCTGAGAGAGAAGAATCCTTTATAAGAAATATATTAAACATTCACGGGAATTTTAAGTATTTCTCATGTGTTGAAAACACACTACATATTAGGAACTGTGTGTTTCTATATGCACAATTGCATTATTTCAATAAGAGTCTCAAAAACATACATAGGCAATATCTTGAACAAGCTCAAATCACAGATGATAAAACACAGAGCTGGGTTCAAATACTAGCTCTGATTTCAAAATTCATGTAATTTCTACCATACAGGGCTTCTCAAACAGTTATGTAAGAACCAGAAATGTACATTTTTTGGCCCATAAAGTTTTACCTGGGTTCTATACATGGTCTCTTTTAAGGCACCTTTCATTTCAAGAAATTCCATATCTTTCCAGAAATCTTTGTTTTTTTCCTGATTGCTATGTTTGTTCCAAACAGAATGGTTCTGGGAATCTTCATCATTCTGAATTTCTTTCTGTATGTGTATATAAATGGTTCAGGCAATCAATTAAGTATAATTTCAACAACATATACTTTTTATGTTATCCAACTTTATCTAACTGCAAAAGAAGGTAAAATCCCTTCTCCTAAATTGAAAGTTATTAAACAGTAGTAGATTCTTTCAAGGAAAATAATTCAAAACAAAGGTCCTCAATAATAAAAGTGATTTCTGTGTATCTTCAAATAATATAATGCTTTGTTGGTCTAGTAACAATCAATCCTTTTCATGAATAATCATGAACAGAAATATTTTATCTAGTTCCTGTCCAAGTTAAAGATACAATATAGATAAAAAAAGTTCCAGATTATAGATTACTTCTGATTATTTGTCAGCTTTTTACTGATAAGACTTCTCATCTACAAGTCTACTACAAAGAGGAAAAGAGGCTTAATGAAGAATTCACAGGTCTTATTTTACTTGAATAGCAATAAACAATTATTTTCACCTAACTTTATCTCAAATATTTAAATTTTTCTTGCCAAGAAATCCAAAATGAATTCATAAACCACCTACCAATGATGTTAAAGACAGTGACATATGTATCTATACATAGAATTCTAAACGTTCAGCAAAATAAAGAGATGGAAGTAAAAATGAGTTTGTGACATATCTTACAATGTACTTAAGGAAAAGTATTATTCAGAGATTCACTACCCTTACATAGAAGTAAGAGAATCACTGTCCTCCTAAGGAACAATTATGATATAAGCTGAAATGTGTAAGGCCTATGGTATCATCTTTGGTTCCCTTTCACTTGTACTGGGATTCCTATGTAGATGTGAGGGTCTTTTAGCAGGCTGCAATCCTCCAATCAAAGAACAATTCCTGAGAGTACCTGACAGACTTTCTAGTTACTCAAGAAAGTAAAACTGAAAACTAAGAAAAATGAAGACTTTTCTTCCTTCCTATTCCAGGCATCAAAGAAAGAATTGCTCTGAATGTACAAACAGTTTTTGTTAAGGACAACTTGAAGTGGGATAAAAGTGAGTTTCTGGCTTTAAATTTAAACCTGGTTGACAATGGGAGGATAAATCCTTACAGCCCAGAGCATCAAGAAAGGTCTACAATACAGAATGAATTAATCTCCCATATAGATTCCAGTAACCCAGTCTGGATCCAGTAAAGCAAAAGAACATGCCATTAGCATTAACAACTAGGCAAGAACATACTGTTTTCTAATTCTGAATATATTTACTTATGTATCCATTTCAAGATGTTAGATATTGATCTGTGAATTAAGATGTACGACGCAAGTACCTTACATAAATTAACTAATTAAAAACCATAACCTGATGAACTATGACATTTGGAAGCTCTTTAAAATAATTTACTTTTGGGCGCCTGGGTGGCTCAGATGGTTAAGCGTCTGCCTTCTGCTCAGGTCATGGTCCCAGGGTCCTGGGATCGAGTCCCACGTCGGGCTCCCTGCTCCTTGGGAGCCTGCTTCTCCCTCTGCCTCTCTCTGTCTCTCATGAATAAATAAATAAAATCTTTAAAAAAAAAATTTACTTTTTATAGAGTTAAATGATCAATGTATATTTTTCTCCAAATCACCAATACGCTAATTGAATATTATGAAATATATAGGAATTATTTATCTGTAAATATTCATTTCTTATTCCTTATTTCTAATTTTTTTAAAAAAAATTTTTATAAAGATTTTTATTTATTTATTTGAGAGAGAGAGAGAGAGTGAGCAGCAAGTATGAGCGGGGGAGGGACAGAGGGAGAAGCAAACTCCCTACTGAGCAGGGAGCCAGAGGTGGAGCTTGATCCCAGGATCCTAGGATCAGGACCTAAGCTGAAGGCAGATGCTTAACCGACTGAGCCACCCAGGCACCCTTCTTATTCCTTATTTTATAAATACTCCTGAGGGAGGGGGGAAAGATGGCGGAGGAGTAGGGGACCCTATTTCAACTGGTCCCCGGAATTGAGCTGGATATCTACCAGACCACTCTGAGCACCCACGAAACCAGCCTGAGATGTAAGAAGATCTGATCTCTACAAACAGAATATCGCAGGCAGTTGGTTTTGAGGTACCAAGCTGAGAGCCGTGATCCTGCGGGCAGATATCGGAGGATAAACAGCAGTGGGAGGGTGCCTGGACGTGGGGATCCTACACCGCTGGTGAGGGACAGCCTCGCGCGCTGCGGATGGGGCACAGACTCGCAGACTGGTACCCTCGGGAAAGGACTTTAGGGCAGCCCCGGGGTGGAAAACCAGACCGGCGGGGTCGCCCACACGCGAACTGCAGCGCCCCCCCCGCCCCCCGCCCGGACAGAAACCCAGCGCGACGGTTGTGTGCAGGTGAACTGCAGCCTCCGAGAGGGAAACCTGGTGCGCTGGGGTCGTGCCGGTGAACTGCAAGCCCCGGGAGTGGAAACCCCGAGCGGCGGAGTCGCGCGCGCAAACTGGGAGTGGCTGGCGGTTTTAGAAGCACAAAGGGCAGAGACGTGCCCCGACCTGGAGGCAGGACTGGGAGGACTGGGAGCACTGCGGAGGGGCGCACAACCCAGGACGCTGCAGTTTATAGCAGCACGGACAGAAACGGAGACAGTGTGGCCTGGAGAGCTCACTGAAGAACAGACTGAGGTCTCTCTGCTCTGAGGCAGAGGGTTGGAAACGGTCTCTTCTGCTCTGACTCGAGGAAGAGATGCGGAAAGCCGCCAGGGAAAGGCGCCAGAGAACAAAAGCCCCAAAGACTGATTCCCGCTGAGCCCATCCCCCACCACAGGGGCGCAGGGCAACTCCGCCCAAACAGGGTTGCCTGAGTAACAGCGCGGCAGACCCCTCCCGCAGAAGACAGGCTGGGAAAACAAGAGGCCAGCAACCCTAAGGTCCCAAGAAAACAGGTGCATCTTGCTTGGGTTCTGGTCAATAATTTGGACTCTATGCCTTCCCTCAAACACCCATCAACAGAATGACTAGGAGGAGGAGCCCCCAAAACAGAAAAGACTCAGAGATTATGACTTATGCTGCAGATTTACAAATGGATGCAGATATAACCAAGATGTCAGAGATGGAATTGAGGCTAGCAATTGTGAAGACAATGGCTAAAATGGAGAAATCAATTAATGGCAACACAGAGTCTCTAAGGGCAGAAATAAAAGGTGAATTGGCAGAACTTAAAAATGCTATCAATGAGATTCAATCCAATCTAGATAATCTAACAGCTAGGGTAACTGAGACAGAAGAGAGAATAAGCGATCTGGAAGACAGTATAATAGATAAAAAGGGAAAAGAGGAGGCCAGGGAAAAACAACTCAGAATCCATGAAAATAGAATCAGAGAAATAAGTGACACCATGAGGCGTGCCAATGTCAGAATAATTGGAATCCGGAGGGAGTGGAGAGAGAGAGAGGGCTAGAAGATGTATTTGAGCAAATTGTAGTTGAGAACTTCCCTAATGTGGGGAATGAAACAAACATTCGAGTCCTAGAGGCAGAGAGGACCCCTCCTAAGATTAAGGAAAACAGGCCAACACCCTGGCATGTAATAGTAAAACTCGCAAATCTTAGAACCAAGGAAACCATCTTAAGGGCAGTTAGGGGGAAGAGATCCCTTACGTACAGAGGGAGGAACATCAGAATAAGGTCAGACCTATCCACAGAGACCTGGCAAGCCAGAAAGGCCTGGCAAGACATATTCAGGGTACTAAATGAGAAGAACATGCAGCCAAGAATACTTTATCCGGCAAGGCTGTCATTTAGAATGGATGGAGAGATGCAGAGCTTCCACGACCGGCAGAAGTTGAAAGAACATGAGACCACTAAGCCGGCCCTGCAAGAAATATTAAGGGGGGGTTCTATAAAAGGAGAAAGACCCCAAGAGTGATCTACAACAGAAATTTACAGGGACAATCTATAAAAACAATGTCTTCACAGGCAACATGATGACAATTAATTCATATCTTTCAATAATCACTCTCAACGTGAATGGCCTCAACGCTCCCATAAAACGGCACAGGGTTGCAGACTGGATAAAAAGACAGGACCCATCCATATGCTGTCTATAAGAGACTCATTTTGAACCTAAAGATACATCCAGACTGAAAGTGAAGGGATGGAGATCTATCTTCCATGCCAGTGGACCTCAAAAGAAAGCTGGGGTACCAATTCTTATATCATACAAGTTAGATTTTAAAGTCTGTAATAAGAGACACAGAAGGACACTACATCATTCTTAAAGGGTCTATCCAACAAGAGGATCTAACAACTGTAAATATCTATGCCCCGTACATGGGAGCAGCCATCTACATAAGCCAACTGTTAACCAAAATAAAGAGTCATATTGATAACAATACATTAATTGTAGGAGACCTCAATACTCCACTCTCAGCAATGGACAGATCATCTAAGCAGAAAATCAACAAGGAAACAAGAGCTTTGAATGATACATTGGACCAGATGGACCTCATAGATATTTACATAACATTCCACCCTAAAACAACAGAATACTCATTCTTCTAGAGCGCACATGGAATTTTCTCCAGAATAGACCATATACTGGGTCACAAATCAGGTCTCAACCGATACCAAAAGACTGAGATTATTCCCTGCATATTCTCAGACCACAATGCTCTAAAACTGGAACTCAATCACAAAAAAAATTTGGCAGAAATTCAAACACTTGGAAGCTAAAGACCACTCTGCTCAAGAATGTTTGGGTCAACCAAGAAATCAAAGAAGAACTTAAACAATTCATGGAAATCAATGAGAACGAAAACACATCGGTCCAAACCTATGGGATACTGCAAAGGCGGTCCTAAGGGGGAAATACATAGCCATCCAAGCCTCACTCAAAAAAATAGAAAAATCCCGAATTCACCAACTAATTCTACACCTTAAAGAACTAGAGAAAAAGCAACAAACGACGCCTAAGCCACACATTAGAAGAGAAATAATTAAAATTAGAGCAGAAATCAATGAATTAGAAACCAGAAACACAGTAGATCAGATCAACAAAACTAGAAGTTGGTTCTTCGAAAGAATTAATAAGACTGATAAACCACTGGCCAGACTTATCCAAAAGAAGAGAGAAAGGACCCAAATTAATAAAATTCTGAATGAAAGGGGAGAGATCACGACTAACACCAAGGAAATAGAAACAATTATTAGAAATTATTATCAACCCTATATGCCAATAAACTGAGCAATCTGGATGAAATGGAGGCCTTCCTGGAAACCTATAAGCTGCCAAGACTGAAACAGGAAGAAATTGACAACCTGAATAGGCCAATAACCAGTAACGAGATTGAAGCAGTGATCAAAAACCTCCCAAAAAACAAGAGTCCAGGGCCTGATGGATTCCCTGGGGAATTCTACCAAACATTCAAAGAAGAAATAATACCTATTCTACTGAAGCTGTTTCAAAAAATAGAAACAGAAGGAAAACTTCCAAACTCATTCTATGAGGCCAGCATTACCTTAATCCCCAAACCAGGCAAAGACCCCATCAAAAAGGAGAATTCCAAAATCCTCAACAAAATCCTAGCTAATAGGATCCAACAATACATTAAAAGGATCATCCACCACGACCAAGTGGGATTTATCCCCGGGATGCAAGGGTGGTTCAACATTCGCAAATCAATCAATGTGATAGAACACATTAATAAGAGGAGGGAGAAGAACCATATAGTCCTCTCAATTGATGCAGAAAAAGCATTTGACAAAATACAACATCCTTTCCTGATTAAAACTCTCCAGAGTATAGGGATAGAGGGAACATTCCTCAAGCTCATAAAATCCATCTATGAAAAACCCACAGCGAGTATCATCCTCAATGGGGAAAAGCTGAGAGCCTTTCCCTTAAGATCAGGAACACGTCAAGGGTGCCCACTCTCACCACTGTTGTTCAACATAGTACTAGAAGTCCTAGCAACAGCAATCAGACAACAAAAAGAAATAAAAGGTATTCAAATTGGCAAAGAAGAAGTCAAACTCTCTCTTTTCGCAGACGATATGGTACTTTATGTGGAAAACCCAAAAGACTCCACCCCCAAATTACTAGAACTCATCCAGCAATTCAGTAATGTGGCAGGATACAAAATCAATGCACAGAAATCAGTTGCTTTCCTATACACTAACAACACAACTGTAGAAAGAGAAATTAGAGAAATGATTCCATTTACAATAGCACCAAAAACCATAAGATACCTCGGAATAAACCTAATCAAAGAGGTAAAGGATCTATACTCTAGGAACTACAAAACACTCATGAAAGAAATTGAAGAAGACACAAAAAGATGGGAAAATATTCCATGCTCATGGATCGGAAGAATAAACATTGTTCAAATGTCTATGCTACCCAGAGCAATCTATACCTTCAATGCCATCCCGATCAGAATTCCAATGACATTTTTCAAAGTGCTGGAACAAACAATCCTAAAATTTGTATGGAATCAGAAAAGACCCCGATCACCACGGAGATGTTGAAAAAGAAAAACAAAGCTGGGGGCATCACGTTGCCCGATTTCAAGCTATACTACAAATCAGTGATCACCAAGACAGTATGGTACTGGCACAAAAACAGACATACAGACCAATGGAACAGAATAGAGAACCCAGATATGGACCCTCAACTCTATGGTCAAATAATCTTTGACAAAGCAGGAAAAAACATGCAATGGAAAAAAGACAGTCTCTTCAATAAATGGTGCTGGGAAAATTGGACAGCCACATGCAGAAGAATGAAACTCGACCATTCTGTAACACCATTCACAAAGATAAACTCAAAGTGGATGAAAGACCTCAATGTGAGACAGGAATCCATCAAAATCCTAGAGGAGAACATAGGCAGTAACCTCTTTGACATCGGCCACAGCAACTTCTTTCAAGATACATCTCCAAAGGCAAGTGAAACAAAAGCAAAAATGAACTTTTGGGACTTCATCAAGATAAAAAGCTTCTGCACAGCAAAGGAAACAGTCAACAAAACAAAGAGGCAACCCACGGAATGGGAGAAGATATTTGCAAATGACACTACAGATAAAGGGCTGGTATCCAAAATCTATAAAGAACTTCTCAAACTCGACACCCAAAAAACAAATAATCAAGTCAAAAAGTGGGCAGAAGAGATGAACAGACACTTCTCTGAAGAAGACACACAAATGGCTAACAGAACATGAAAAAATGTTCATCATCATTAGCCATCAGGGAAATCCAAATCAAAACCACACTGAGATACCACCTTACACCAGTTAGAATGGCAAAAATGGACAGGGAAAGAAACAACAAATGTTGGAGAGGTTGTGGAGAAAGGGGAACCCTCTTACACTGTTGTTGGGAATGCAAGTTGGTACAGCCACTTTGGAAAACAGTGTGGAGTTTCCTCAAAAATCTAAAAATAGAGCTACCCTATGACCCAGCAATTGCACTACTGTGTATTTACCCCAAAGACACAGATGTAGTGAAAAGAACGGCCATATGCACCCCAATGTACGTAGCAGCAATGTCCGCAATAGCCAAACTGTGGAAAGAGCCGAGATGCCCTTCAACAGATGAATGGATAAAGAAGATGTGGTCCATATATACAATGGAATATTACTCAGCCATCAGAAAAGATGAATACCCAACTTTTACATCAACATGGATGGGACTGGAGGAGATTATGCTAAGTGAAATAAGTCAAGCAGAGAAAGTCAATTATCATATGGTTTCACTTATTTGTGGAACATAAGGAATAGCATGGAGGACATTAGGAGAAGGAAGGGAAAAATGGGGGGGGGAATTGGAGGGAGAGATGAACCATGAGAGACTATGGAACTGAGAAACAAAGAGGGTTTTAGAGGGGAGGGGGGAGGGGAGATTGGTTAGCCCGGTGATGGGTATTAAGGAGGGCACGTACTTCATGGAGCACTGGGTGTTATACGCAAACAATGGATCGTGGATCACTACATCAAAAACTAATGATGTATTGTATGGTGACTAACATAATAAAATTAAAAACTACAAGGAAAAAAAAATACTCCTTTGGTACCAACTATGTACTAGGTATTGTGTTAAGTGTTTATCTCCTATATGACCTGTGAAAAAAGGGTCATGTCTAGTCTCTTTTATATAGTATAATTGTATGTTCCAAATAGATGACCAAAAGCCTACTTCTTTAGTAAATTATTCTATTATCTAGGAGTAGAGCAGCACAATGTGGCAATGACAGCTGTCCTGGCTTCTGATTCAGATACTTGATGGGTTTTACTGTTTTATGCTAGGTATAGAGAGACTCTGGTCTCTGGGTCTTATTCCTTGATTCAGCCATAGCATCTACCACACAACTTGAATGAATTCATGACACAGGATACAGAATCAGAGAGGTCAAGCAACGAGTGCTCTATATGGTCCTTAACTAGTATCTATACCCTGATTGTTAAATGGTTATCTCAAGATTTTATGATTGACTACTAGTTATGGTACTGTTAACAGCATTAGGTATTTTTAACTACCCAGAAAGAGACCAGGTGAATATCAAGGTTACCTAATAATACCCAAACTGAATACAAGAAAGGGGGTTCGAGGAGAGAATACTTAAATTTTACTGAGTGCCTGACCTTAAATTTTTGGTCTGACACATGACAGTTGTAGGAGCATGGGCAAATAATTTAACCTGACTGTTCCTCATTTTGCCAACTATAAAATGAGGCTATAATACATAGACACAGGAATATGATGTTTAAAATAAGGTTAAGGGTATATAACAGTGGCTGGCTGGCTCCATCAGGAGAGCATGCAACTCTTGATCATGGGTTGTGAGTTTAAGCCCCACGTTGGCTGGAGAAGAGAGAGAGGAAGGACAGAAGGAAGGATGGGATGGAAAGAAAAGGGAAGGGAAAAAAAGGAAAGAGGAAAAGAAAGAAAAGATAGATAAGTAGACAGATAGATTAAGGGTGCATAATGCTTAGCAGACAGCCTGGCACATAGTAATCACTCAATAAATATTAGTCCAGAGTAACAGTTGTAATAATTCTCACAACAACCAAAGTAAGATAGTACTAGCTTCTATGTACAAGGGAAGAAATTTAGTCTCAGGATAAATGACCTTCCTGTGCACAAAAACCTAATGAATTATAAATCTGGGTC
The DNA here is from genome assembly GCF_002201575.2 of Neomonachus schauinslandi. Lineage (NCBI taxonomy): Eukaryota > Metazoa > Chordata > Mammalia > Carnivora > Phocidae > Neomonachus > Neomonachus schauinslandi. The sequence continues at coordinate 70,162,491 of NC_058409.1, read as the reverse complement.
ACAAATCAGTTGATCTGCCACAAAAAATGTACGTTTTCTTCTATGGTTCCTACTGTATTTCTTTAAGACTTTTCTGTGGTTCACTTTTTATTTTCTTTCTTAGGCAGAGAGTCAAAAGAAGTTTTAAGTGGTAAGGCCTTCCTTGGGCCAAACAATTGAGATACATTAGTCATTTGTTCCTCTACATTCCTGCACCTTGCACTTGATTTTGTCAATGCACAACACACACTAAATGTAATAGTTTCCGTGTTCTGTTTTCACCACTAAATAGTAAGCACCTTGAAATCTGACATGTGGTCTTACTCATTCTGCCTAGCACACAACATAGTGCCTGGTACATCAAAAGTCTTCAATAAATATCTATAAACCTGAACTAAATAGATTCCTAAATCTGTTACCTGGGAGCTCTCCAAAAAAAAGTATAAGCAGGTTGAACAAAACTTTTTTTAAACAATTGCTTGTTACTTTTAACTCCATCATTTTACATGGCAACTCTCAGAGGGTAATTCAGAATCCATCTAATGAGGAATGTGATATGCTATATGCCAAAGTGGTAGAAAAAAGAAAGATATTACCATGAACTTAACTATTTTCTTCTCAGAAGTAATCACAAAATGCCTTCCTTATTTGGAATAGTTATGAACTCCCATCTGCCTAATCCAGAATTTATAAAACAATGTATTCTAAAATAAATATAGAGTATCTGCTACTTTTACTTGATATACTACTGCTGCCCTCCAATATTTCAGCAACTGAATCTGAATGCTGTCAAATTACTGCAGTAAAATCAGACTATGGATAAAGCATATCATATTTTACACTTTATTCACTTCTTTCCATAGAAAAAAGAAAATTCAGATACTTTTACTAAACTAGTTAAGAATGGCTTTCATTCTATTAACAGTTAAATGTTCAGATAACATAGATCAGATAGGATGCTTTTGGCTGCAAGTAACAGAAAACCAACTCAAAGTCATGTAAATAATATGGACGTGTTACTACCTCACAGCATGGTAATGTGGTCCAGTGCTAAGACAGGTTTTAGGGTTGGCTAATAGAGCAACTAAAGGATCTTTGCAAGGATCCACATCATGTCTCTACAGTTTGCTATCTACAGGGTTGGTTTCGTCTTAAGGATACTTCCCCTCATGGTCAAAATTGGCTGCTAGTAATAATTTAGATTACATTCTTCCATGTTCACATCTAGCAAGAGCTAGGCTGCCAGTGCTATCTCTTCAGAAGGATGAAGAAACTTCCCAGAAGTTCTTACATACTACTCTTCATGTCCCATGGATCAGAACTGGTTCACATGCCCATTCCAAGACCAATCATTGTCAAAGGCAACGAGATCATCTAGAGTCCAAGCAGATCCATCCCTTGAAATAAGGTCAAATTTCCAATCTACATTGCTGCTACTCAGTAGGGAAAGGTAATTATAGAAATGATGTATTACATCTATTCTTGGAAAACTCAAAGATATTTCATAATTTCTCTATTAATTTAACATAAAATGAGAACTCATGTGCCAGGCTTTACACAAGATTATTCGGCTATAACTATGGAAAAGAGAGGTATCATCTTGATGACATGATCCTTTTGGTTTAGATGGGGAAAACAGATATTAACCAAGTAATCAGCCAGTTGATTCCCTGAAGAGGCATCATTATAAGTGGAATTTGAACGATGAACAGAAGGCAGGCAGGTACAGAGAGAGTACTGAGGAGGACCTTTTCAGGGAAAAAAAGTAGCTTTTGAGAAGACAATGAGGTAGGAAGTAGCTTAGCCTGTTTAAGAAACTGGGAGAAGGCAGTTTTGTTATAGTTGAGCACAGAAAAAATTGAGCAGGATACAAGAATTCTGTGGGGAACTTTTAAGCCATGTTAGAAGTTTAGGACTTTATCCTAAAGGCAATGGGAAGCCATTGGAGGGTTTAAGTAGGACAGTGACAAGATGAGAATTGTTTTACACAGAGCATTTTGGCTGCTCCTTCTGAATGAAGTAGAATGGACTAGAGAAGTAAAAAAGTAAGAGTAATTAATTAGTATACTACCAAGAGTTAAAAGGTAGAGAGTAATTAAGAGTCTATTTCAGGAGGGCATGGGAAAGAGAATGAACTCAGGATGATGTTAACATAGGAAGAGAGAAGCACTGCAATTTGAGTATTTAAGATGATAAAATCAATAGGACTTGGTGATTGACAAGATGTGAGGAATAAGGGAAAGGAAGGTTTCAAGGGCGATTCCCAGGTCTCTAACATAAATTATTAGATAAAAGGTTATAGCATCTATTCAGAGGGAAACACTTAAGGAGCCAGTTTTTCCTAGAAGATCAAAATGTAGTTTTTAGATATACTGAGGTTTTTCTACCTTGAGTGACCCTTCTTAAAAATTCTTTTCTTATCTTCAGAGAATTTCTTTTAGGACTGTTCCCATTCAAACAACTTAAGAAGTGGTCTTTGCACTAAGTGGGAAGAGGGAGGTTGAGGAACAGGAGAGGAAAATATTTCTAAATCCTTACAAAGAGCTTCCTCTTTTTTTTCCCCCATGGGAAAAATATCCACAAATTCTTAAATGATGCCATATGATACCATGGTCCAGTGCTATTTTATTTATACTCTGACATTAAAATGCTAAAATTAGTTTGTAGTAAACATCACTAAAGCACAGAAAACTAAAATAGAGACTGAAGATAAATTTTAAATTCATCAAGCTTCTTCCACGTTTATCACAAATATTCTCAAATATTTAAATAATTGAGAACAACTGCCTTTAAAAATATGTCACTTTAATTACAGCTGACCTTTGAACAATGTGGGGATTGGGGCACCAACACCCCCTACAGCCCAAAATCTACATATAACTCTTAGCCCCCCCCAAAACTTAATAGCCTGTTGACCAGAAACCTTACCAATAAAAGTTGAATAACATATTTTATATATGGATTACGTACTCTATTCTTATAAGGTAAGCTAGAAAAAAGAAAATGTTATTAAGAAAATCATGAAAAGAGAATATTTACAGTACTGTACTGAATTATAAAAAAAAATCTGTTTATAAGTTGATCCATGCAGTTCAAGGGTTAACTATACTTCTAATCACTGTATTTTTAAACTTCAGAACATATTTTAATTTTCTCAGAACATATTTTAATTTTTAACATATTTCACACTATGAATATTTTATAAAATAAACACTCAAAAATGTTTATTTATTTATTTTACTTACCTCTAAAAGAAAATCCCCTAGATACTGAATTGGATAAAATGGAGCCTTAAAATGGTCTTTTTCTTGCTCAGCCTTGATTCTTGCATTACTGGCAATCACATGAGTTATTCCACTTGGTGAACTTTTTGGTAAAATAACATTTGCTTTTCCAGCCTCCAGAACTCTAAATAAAAATGTAAATAGTATAAAAAGTATTTTTTTAAAGCCTATTCAGTCAAATTATCTAAATCAATTACTTCCTAGGAGTAGGAGTGGAACTTTCTGAAAGAATTAAGTTCCTCTGGGTTGAGTGCCATGGAGAATAACTACTGCAGTGATTTCTTAAATTCTAATTTGCTCAGAGAAGATATTGAAGAAATCATGCTCTTCTTTCTACTTATCCATTTCTTGATATGGAAAGACTTTTAAGAATCACGAATATTGAATTTATTCCCTACGGAAAAGTCACCTCCATAGCCAAAACAATAATGAAAGAAATTTAGGGAAGTAGCTACCTCAGAAGGCAACATACTTCCAAGGAAATCATTCTAAACCACAAAAAAGGTACTACAGTTGCCAGCATCCTTTTAAAAAATTAGTTTTTGATTAACTTTTAACATCTCAAAAGTTTCATGGAAGTTCTGCTTGTGCTTAGGATTTAGAAAGCCACAAGAGAACACTGTTATTACCTAACAATAAGAAAAAGCCAAATTGGGGTGCCTGGGTGGCTCAGTCAGTTAAGCAACTGCCTTTGGCTCAGGTCATGATCTCAGGGTCCTGGGATCAAGCCCTGCATCGGGATCCCTGCTCACTGGGGAGTCTGCTTCTCCCTTTCCCTCTGCTCCTCCTTCCCACTCGTGCTCTCTCTCTCCTCTCAAATAATACATAAAATATTTAAAAAAAGAAAGAAAGAAAAAGCCAAATAATCTAAAAAAAATCTTAACTTTTCATGAACCCATCAGAGAACTGAGGTAACAACCAACCAAGAAACTTAATTTCCCGGAGAGTGATAATGATACGGCCCTTTGTGAAGAGACTGGACACTCAAAACTATTTCATTTTGCCAGGGTGCAGGAGAGAAGTAGCTGTCATAAAAGTAGGTAAAAATCAGGTAAAACTCTAACAAATTTAAGGGCCAAGTGCAAGTACCATGACAATTTATAATATCTGGGAGTCACTGACTCAAGGCAAGTCTACCCTCACTTGCAAGCTCTTTGCCTTTGCTTCAGTATTCATGAAAAAGATTATGGGCAGAAAACAGATTCCCTACTAGGTAGCACAAGTAGGCCAGTGAGGACTGGCTGCCCACCAAGAGACAGACATTAAACCTGGTCCACGTCCCTGGATCCTTCTCTCATATGAAGCAAACGTCCTATGTCATTGGAGTAAGGTAAGAAAGTCATATACTTTCAGAATCCAGGAAAAGAAGCACTGCTTCTATTGGGAGAATACATGTAAAATCCATGTGCCCTGAGAAAGGGGCAGGAAAACCTCCTGCTGCATAGCCCAAAAAAGGATCCACTGTTTCTGGACGAGGCAAAAGTCATCTGTCCCTGGACAAGGGGCAGAAGAAATGCCACTCAAATATAGGTTCCTGCGTCAATACAAAGCAGAAATCTAATACTGGAGGAGAGGCTAGAAATTCTCTCTTGCCCAAACCCTGCCCACAGATACAAAGCAGAATTTGGCTGCCATGGGGGACTGAGACACAAATATTGAGAAAGTCCCAACCCCAGAGAACAAGAACACAAAGAATGCTTAAGACTGAAGTCTATCAGCAAAACCAAAAACCCATCTTACTCTTACCTGCAACCTAGAGATGAGTAACAAGCAAGAGAGGAAGAGAATGACAAGAAAGTCCTGTGACCCAGCAGTGCTTCAGGAACTACTGAAAGCTGAGGGTGAAGCAAAAACATCAACTAAAAACCCTCCAGCATCCCAGGACTCAGGTCAAGCACAAAGAAACTGTACTCCACTGCAGGAGTAACCAGAAAGAATGCATTGAAGGTAACTATAGCATTAACAAAATCCAAAACCTGCTCAAAAACTGACAAGATTAAGTCAACTACCCATACTAATTGCCTTACAGAAAAAGTAAGCCCATTTTTGGATCTAAATACTTATCTGAGCCTCTATTGCTTTGTATGTGATATCTATACATGCAATAAAAAAATATAAGACATACACAAAAAGGAAGAAAACCAAACCACTGTGAAGAGATAAAGGAATATAAAGCACAGAGAGATGATCCATTTGTTGAAATTATCGGAAAGTGATTTAAAATAACTATGACTGAAATGTTTGAAGATCCAAAGGAAAAACTGAACAAATCGCATTAAGAGATCAGGAACTGAGCACTGAGTACATAAAAATGGTAGAAATAAAAGTTACTATATCAAAGAATAATCTCTTTGACAGGCTTATGAACAGACTGCATGCAACTGAGGACGGAATCACTGAACTTGACAGGTCAATAGAAATTATCCAACTGAAACACAAAAATGGGAAAAAAAGTTAAAAACAAAACAGAACATACAAAAACTGGAAAAGAATTAATTGGTCTAAAACATAGGTAATAGAGCACAAGAAAAAGAAGACAACAGAATTTAAAACATAATGGTTGAGAATTTTCCGTAACTAATAAAAGATAAAAAGCCACATGTCCAAGAAGCTCAGAGAACTCCATGCAAATAACATGAATAAATAATAGACAATAAGCAAGATACAACACATCTGGACACATTATCAAACTGCTAAAAACCACAGGTAATACATTGTTTTTAAATGTTTAATTTCCAATTGTTCATTACTAGCATATAAAAACACCATTAATTTTTATGTAGTGACTTACTACTCTGTCATCTTGCTGAATTCAATAATTACTTCTAATAGCTTTTCTGGATAAGTTATTTAGTATACATCCATATCTCCTGGAAATAAAGACAATTATTTTTATTTCTTTCTATCTAACTCTATGTCTCTTAAATTTATTTTCTTTGCCTTATTTCACTGTCTAGTATCTCTGGTAAAATGCTGAACAGAAAAGGTCATAGTGTGGGGCGCCTGGGTGGCTTAGTAGGTTAAGTGTCCAACTCTTGATTTTGGCTCAGGTCATGATCTCAACATCTTGAGATTGAGCCCCATGTCAGGCTCCAAACTGGGGGTGGGGCCTCCTTAAGATTCCAACCCCCCCACCCCAAGTCCTGGGAGCTCTTTTTCTTAAAAAAAAAAAAAAAGAAAGAAATGGTCAGAGTGAGCAACCATTTCTTAATTCCTAATTATGGAAGAAAAAAAAATCCATGATATTAAATTTATGTATTTTTACAGTTGTCAGTTGCTCAGATTGAAGACACTAAAATTCCTAACAAAGTATCTGCAGATAGAATCTGCAATTATTAAAAATGGTAACACACTATGATTAAGTACAGTTTAGTTCAGGAAAACAAGTTTGGTTTAACATTTAAAATCGATCAAAATAATTTACCATATTAACAGAATAAAGGAGAAAAGACAATCATCTCAATAGATGCACATAAAACCTTTCAGAGCAATCAATCCATTTATAATAGCATCCCAAAACAGGAAGTACCTAGGATTAAACTTAGCAAAACATGTACAAGATTTATACAGTGAAAACTGTAATATATTAGTGGCAGAAATTAAAGACCTGGAGAGATAGGGAATCTATAAATAGGACAACTCGATATTGTTAAGATCTCAATTCTTCCCAATTTGGCCTATAGATTCATTACAATCCCAGTCAAAATCCTAGCTTGCTTTTTTGTAGAAATTGACAAGGTGGTTAAAAATTCAAGATTCATCAAAACAGTTTTGAATAAGGCAAAGTTGGGAGGCTCACCCAACCCGATTTCAAGACTCATTATAGAACTATAGTAACCAAAACTGTGTGCTTTTAGTATAAGGTACACACAGATACCAATGGAGTAAGAAGCCCGGAAATAGACCACACAAATATAGTCAAGTGACTTTTGGACAATAGTGCCAAAGTAATTGCACAGCAATTGAAATCTCGAACATTGCTAGGAGGAGATGTAAAATAGTACAACTACTTCAGAAAACAGTTTGGCATTTTCTTATAATGTTAAGTACACAACTGCCATCCGAGCCAGAAATTTCATTCTTAGTATTAACCCAAGAGAGAGAAAAACAAATGTATATGAAGACTTGTACTCAAATGTTCATAGAAGCTTTATTTATATTAGCACAAGTGAAGAACAAAACAAAACAAAAACAAAAAACAAATGTCTATCAATGGGTGAATAAACAGATAGTTATACATCCGCAAAACGGACTACTACTCGGCAACAAAAAGGAACGAACTCCTAATACACACAATAACCTGGATGAATCTCAGAAATAATGAGTTAAGCAAATGAAACTACATCAAAGAAGTATATATAGAATAATTCCATTTACATGAACTTAAAAAAAAAAAAAGGACACATCTAATGTACGGTGACACAAAGGAAATCAATGGTTGTCTTGTACTGGTGGGCAGAATTAAATGTGTAATGACAGGAACACTGTTAAGATTACATAAATGTTGCAGATCTTGACTGTGGTGGGGAGGTGATACAGGTGTATAAATTTCCCAATTTATCAAAATGTATACTTAATATGTGTGCATTTTAGTTGCCTATAAATTATACTTCTATAAAGGTGACAAAGGGCTTTTGCACCCCCCCCCCCAAAAGTCATTGCAATCTCGGAATATAGTTTACTCAATAAGAATTATTTTAAAAATATGATGTAAAAGTTAGAAAGAAATGAAATAATGAAGGAAACATGAACCATGAAGACTGTACTATATAAACCCCCCAAAAAAGCCTTTGTGATAAATACTTACAAAATTTAAAATTGCTTCAAAACTGAAAACAAGTATCTTCCAAGTTTTTTTATTTTGCTTGACTTAGCCAAAAGAATTAACATGGAAAGTTAAACAGAAACCCAAAAATAATTTAAAGCAATACTATAAAATAGATTTTATTCTATTAGACACATACGCTTAATTAAGTACAGAATCACTTAACTCGGAGATTAAAGAGTAAATCACCATGGCTCATTTGGACAAAATCAATAATTTCAAAGAAACAAAAAGGTATTCAAGCAAACCAAAATTATTTTTTCATTCATTGCTTAGCTTTTATGAGATCTCATCTTACCTTACAAGAGAATCACTTCGTTTATCAGCTCTAACAAGGAGGACAACTTTCCATCTGTGGAAGGCTCCTGGAGCACCAGTGCGTTTCAGTTCTTCACGCCATCTTTTAGGTGCAGATTGCATTTGAGGAGAATAATGGGAGTCTTTTTCAATTTTGTAGCCCCATTCATAAGTTGTTTCATCAAGCCATCTGCCACTTTTGGCACTATGAATTATGTAGTCCTTAGTTAGTACCCACTTTCCTAGAAAGCAAACCAACTGTCAGTTACAAAAGAATTTTGGTTCTAATGAATGGTCAACAATAAAGACCAAATATCAAATAAAATTTGACCTTTTTCATCCCAAGACTCTTAGGCTACAATGCCAACATTATCTCTGAATTATGTTTGTTTTCCCAAATTTTTGGTAGAGGTCTATGATGTCACTGAACATTGTATGTAATCTTTCCCATAATGATTCTAAATCTAAACATTATGAAATTAAATACAAACCTAAGACTTACTAAAATAAATGTGGTATTACTTAAGCTATGTCTACTATTGTTATTCACTGTTTTGGCTGAGATTTGTATTATTCTTCCTATGCTAAAAACTTCTTAAATAATGTTTATGCAATGTTACACTTTGTAAAACAAATTTATTGAGTTAGAGAATTTTTCAGAATATCTAATAACATTCTGTAGTTCCTTTATCTGGGCAATGGTAATTTTTCTCAACAGCAGGGACAATATAGGTTTTCATTTGTGGAGATAATAATAAATCCAAGTATATTTCTAGTAAATTACTCTAAAAACTAATAAATTTACTGAGTTAAAAATACTTTTTTTTTTTTTGGACGATCAGTGAACTAATGATATGCTAGTTCAATCACAGTAGAAGAAACTATAAAAGAAACAACAAGGGTGACAGAGAGGGGAAGACACTAAGTCCTAAGTTGGGTTTATGGAATTTAAAATCTTAGAAAAACACAATAGGGTGATCATTGCTTCATATCATGGATGGGAGGTGACAGAGTAGAAGAAGAATAAAAACAGATTCTTTCCAATGACAGACCAAAGAAAACAAACTTGACTGAGAAGAGCCGAGACTTTGACTAAAGCATTTTTTTGAAGGGGGGGCATTCTTATGCCCAACTTTTTTGTTAAAAAATTTTTTCTGACATAAAACACACTAAATCTTTGGTTAAGTATTCCTGCCTCTTTGGTACATTTTCATGTGTTACAAAGTTTTACTTAGAAAAATCAAAGATATTGTAACAAATATTTTCAGAAAAATATTCAGATAAAATATTTCAAATAAAACCACATTTATTATGTTTGATATAATAATGATACTATCTATCTTTAGGAGATTAAGGTACTTTTTTTAACATGAAGATTTTTTTTCAAGGAAGAAAAGTTGTTAATTTACCTGCTGCACAAGCTGCTAAAAACTTTTCACTCTTACACAGGCGTTCAGCTATAAGATGTGTACAGTTTTTGTATTTCTGGAAGGAAAAATGCAAATGAAAAAATGTTACTACAGGTAAGATTGACTTTATAGCACGTTCACTTTATTCTTATCAAGAGGGCATTTTATCATTCTTAGACCATTATTATTTTTCAAGTCTATATTGAATATTTTATAAGTTTCTGTACTCACCTCACTCTTAATAAAAGTGCAATCTAGTTTTAAAAGCAATTTGCCTAGAGCTTCCTTTTCTTCCATCTTAAATCCTGTCATTTGGATGATATGCTTTGGAGCACCATCTTCCATCTAACATATATACACATAAAGAAAATAATATATGTTAAAGATAATATTCACAGGATTGACATTATATTTTCTTACCTATGAGTGCTAAAAATAAAAAAATAAAACAAACATTTAATGAATTAAACATATAAGGCTTTATTGTAAATAACAATGTTAAGACTGCTTATGTGCAATAGAAATTGGTTTATAAAGTTATCTTCCCGGGGTGCCTGGGTGGCTCAGTCAGTTAAGTGGCCAACTCTTGATTTCAGCTCAGGTCATGATCTCAGGGTCCTGGGACTGAGCCCTGAGCTGGGCTCCACACTCAGCGGTGAGTCTGCTTGAGGATTCTCTCTCTCCCTCTGCCCCAACCCCCACTCACGTGCTCTCCTTCTCTAAAATAAATCTTAAAAAGAAAATAAAGTTATGTTCCCAAAATGTGACTGTAAATAGATTTTTTTGGTGGTTTGAACACTGAATGTTTGTGTTCCTACATTACTTGACACTAAAACACACTGATATATGAATACAATTCTTCAGAAAAGATTATTTATATAAATATTAGCATAGTAATACTAGTTTTATTTTAAGATTTTTTTATTTGAGAGAGAGAGAATGAGAGAGAGAGAGAGCACAAGAGGGGGGAGGGCCAGAGGAAGAAGTAGACTCCCCGCTGAGCAGGGAGCCTGATGTGGGACTTGATCCTGGGATTCCAGGATCATGACCCTGAGCTGAAGGCAGTCGCTTAACCAACTGAGCTACCCAGGCGCCCCTATACTAGCTTTATTTTAAAAGCACTGTTTTTGCTAAGAGCTTCTGAAACAAGTACACTGTGGACAATGAAACCTAATCAAATTTTATAACAATTTTTAAAATATTTGTGGACAAATATTGAAGAGTACCTAAAAGTCATTACAGAAGTTGATAGAACTCATGTTCCCAAAGCATTTACACCAAATAACTTAGTATACTAGGTACATATAATGAACTGGATTCTATTCCCAATCTACATTTCTTAACTCTGCTATATGTTCACTTTATCACCTACAAAGTAGACTGAAAAAAATCACACTTTTCAAATTTATGTAAATAGAGACCTTAATCCACATATAAACGTAGTTCATAAAGCATTTGTATTTGAACTGGCACATTTAATAAGCAAGAAAGACAACACCTCACAATATTTTTAATGAGAATACAGGGTTTTGTTTACCTGACATTAGAACTTCAGAACTGATAGCACCTTAGAGAAAATCTAGTTTCTTTTTATAGATGAGGAAAACAGGGACTACAGAAATTGGTTATTTTCCATTTCTCTACCAGTTTTGTCACTACAGCTGTAGATTAGTGTTTAATTAATGCCAAAGAGCAAAAGCAGTTGACCTCTTTAAAGACAATTAAAAGGAAACTAAAAATTATACCTGTTTGAGCCCAGGAATAGTAACAGACAACTGGTGACAAGTATTACATAGAACAAGACAAGTATATAAAGACAAGATTTACAGAAATTCCATTGTCAAAGACGGAATATATATAGATACTAAAAACATATGAAGTACATACATATATGTGTTTATGTAAAACCTCAAAGAAAGTCTCAGGAAGTCTCACTATGACAATTTAAGGCATTACTCAGGGTTAAGATGAACCTTTATTTCCTTTGCTTAAAGTTTCTAAGAGGAGTATAACATCAGCTAACAGTACACCTGGTTTCTCTACCCTTCATCACTGCTTGATTTGGGAGAAGTTACTTGACAGGACTAAATGGATATGCTTTGCTAGACATATCTGTATACTCGCAAAGACAGTTCATATTAATGCTTTCTGACATGTCCTAAGAAGCTGCCAGTAGTAGTCCAGCAGGCTCATGGGTAAATGAATTCAGAGATTATGTATGAAGAAGCACCCTGGAGTTGCACAAAGCTACCTCCTCCAAACCAATTTTTATTCAGTAAAAAAGCTGTTATTTTGACCCCAAAACATCAGACTTTCTTATTTCTCTATTGGCTCCAAGAGAGGGAAAGGGATATAATGCATTAACCCTCTAAAATACTAAAATTGAAGATACAGAACATAAAGAAAGTGTCTTTAAGGATAAGGGTCTTCAGTGAAACATTTTTTAAAAGTTAAAAGGTTCTGGAGCATCTGGGTGGCTCAGTTGGTTTATCAGCCAACTCTTGATTTCGGCTCAGGTCATGATCTCAAGGTCCTGGAATTGAGCCCCAAGTTGGGTTCCATACCGAACAAGGAGTCTGCTTGAGAATTCTGCCTCTTCCTCTCCCTCTGCCCTTTCCCCTGTTTGCACAGCACATGAGCTCTCTCTTTCTAAATAATAAAATAAATCTTTAAAAAAATAAAAGTTAAAAGGTTCTGGTACAAAATTATAAAATGCACATAACAGAGCTTGGCATCTTATGAAAAATCACTTATGTAAAATACTATCATCAGTACATAAAACGTAAGTGGCTTCTTGCAGAAGGAATTCTTTCCTGTATTAATCATCAAATTTTTTAAACCAATTTTATGGGATATATGACATAGCTCCTGAATTATAATATCCGTTAATAAAGAGACTGGTAATACATAAAAACTTTACAAAGAATATGCTGTTACTTGAAATAATGATTTAGTCTGATGCAGAACACATACTAACACATATACAATAAAGCTGCAAGTGGATTATAAGGCGTATGACCAAAACGAAGGAGAAATGTTGCTTCTATTAATTCTAGGGATGTAAATAAGTCCTTTAAGCAAATTTCCTTTAGAAAATGGTAGGTCCTCCTTGAGAAAGAAAAGCAAAGCTGGAGGCATCACAGTTTCGGACTTCAAATTATATTACAAAGGTGTGGTGATCAAAACATTACGGAATTGGCACAAAAATAGACACATAGATCAGTGGAAGAGAATAGAAAACCCAGAAATGAACCTACAACTATAAGGTCACATCATCTTCAACTAAGCAGGAAAGAATATCCAATGGGAAAAAGATGGTCTGTTCAACAAATGGGAAAACTGGACAGTAACATGCAAAAGAATGAAACTGGACTATTTTCTGATATAATACACAAAAATAAATTCAAAATGGATTAAAGACCTAAATGTGAGATCTGAAACCATAAAATTCCTAGAGGAGAACACAGGCCATAACCTCTTTCTAGATATGTCTCCTGAGGAAAGACAAAGAAAAGCAAAAATGAACTATTGGTACTTCATCAAAATAAGCTTCTGCACAGCTAAGGAAACAATCAACAAAACTAAAAGGCAACCTAGGAATGGGAGAAGACATTTGCAAATGACATATATGATAAAGGGTTAGTATCTAAAATATATAAAGAACTTATCAAACTCAACCCCCCCCCCAAAATAATCCAATTTAAAAATAGGCAGAAGACATGAATAGACATTTTTCCAAAGAAGACATCCAGATGGCCAAGAGACACATGAAAAGATGCTCAACATCACTGATCATCAGGGAAATACAAATCAAAACTACAAGGAGATATCACCTCACCCCTGTTAGAATGGCTAAAATAAAGAACACAAGAAACAACAGGTGTTGGCAAGGATGTGGAGAAAGGGGAACCCTCTTGCTCTGTTGGTGGGAATGCAAATGTGTGGAATCACGCTGGAAAACAGTATGGAGGTTTCTCAAGAAGGAAAAAATACAACTACCCTATGATCCAGGAATCGCACTACTAGGAATTTACCTAAAGAATAAAAAAAAAATACTAATTCAAAGGGATACATGCACCCTGATGTTTAGAGCAACACTGTCTACAACAGCCAAATTATGGAAACAGTCTAAGTGTCCATCAACTGATAAATGAATAAAGATGTGGTATATAAATATGCAAATATATACATATAAATATATAAATACATACACACACAATGGAATATTACTTGGCCATCAGAGAGAATGAAATCTTGCCACTGGCAACAAGATGAATGGAGCTAGAGAGTATTATGCTGAGTGAAAGAAGTCAGTGAGAGAAAGAAAGTACCATATGATTTCATTCATAGGTGGAATTTAAGAAACAAAACAAACAAGCCAAGGGAGGGGGGTAGAAAAGAGAGTGAGGCAAACCAAGAAAGAGACTCCTAACTATAGAGAACTGTTGGTTACTAGAAGGAAAAGATTGGGGGGGAATGGGTTAAACAGGTGATGGGGATTAAGGAGTGCACTTGTGAAGAGCACCAGGTGATGCATGGAAGTACTGAATCACTATACTGTATGCCTGAAACCAATATTACACTGTAAGCTAACTGTAATTTAAATAAAAACATTTAAAAAAAAAGAATTAAAAAACAAACAAAAAAGAAAATGGTAGGTCCATTAAGAAATACTAGATAAGTGAAATTCAACGTATCTGTAAATATCATCTTGGTATTCTAATGGAAAGGCAACCTAATTGTTTTTATATTTCTTGTAAGCCACTTTTATCAGAGGAACACAAGTGTTTTAACCATATTTAACTTACTACATTTTATGCATATATTCTAAAGTTTTAAAAAGCTATTTCAGAGGCTATTTCAGGAAATGTTGCCAAAAAAAGGTAAGTTTAATTAGCTTTGAAAACCTAAAATCGTGGGAAACCTGGGTGGCTCAGTTGGTTAGGTATCCAACCCTTGAATTCAGCTCAGGTCATGATCTCAGGGTCAGGAGATCAAGCCCAGAGTCGGGCTTCAGGCTGGGCGTGGAGCCTGCTTGGGATTCTCTCTCTCCCTTTCCCACTGCCCCTACCTGTGCCAACCCCCCGCACTCCAGCGAGCTCTCTCTCAATAAATAAAATCTTAAAAAAAAAAAAGTAAAATCTTGCCTATCTGGCTATTCTAAAATACTAACATACAGAAACTACTGTTAAATAATCAGAATATACATATAGAAAGCAATGAAAAAAACTCAAAGGTAATGCTATCATCCAGAAAGTTTTAAAAACTGTCCTTTAAATTTATTCTTCTGCTTCCTGAGAACTAAATGTATGTTATATAGAACTGTAAGGGGAAAAAAGTTATTATACTATATTCCTCTTTTAGATCAAGTTAATTAACAGCTATTTTACAATTTGAATGTTATTAGTGACATTTTAATACATTTTGATGTATAAAATATTAAGTGATTTGGATGTGTATCATGTAGTTTTTATCTTAAATCATATTATCTTTATAATGGAACAAAAACACCCACTTTGTATATTTAACAGCATTTTCTGTCAAAGCAAGAGTCCACAATAAAATGAAAGTAGGACCAAATGTGCTTAATGGTAGAAATCAGGAAAGCATTTTTTTTTTTTTTAAGATTTTATTTATTTGAGAGAGAGAGAGAGAATGAGAGACAGAGAGCATGAGAGGGAGGAGGGTCAGAGGGAGAAGCAGACTCCCTGCTGAGCAGGGAGCCCGATGTGGGACTCGATCCCGGGACTCCAGGATCATGACCTGAGCCGAAGGCAGTCGCTTAACCAACTGAGCCAAATGTGCTTAATGGTAGAAATCAGGAAAGCATTTTTAATGCAATTTCTTTCCTCTGAGTAACAAATATGAAACGAAACTAAACAAGCAAGAGGAAAGGTAAGAAATAAAGGTGAAATAAAAGGATGTCCTGATTCAAACATTATGCAAATCAGGGGCACCTGGGAGGCTCACTAGTTATGCGGCCAACTCTTGGTTTTGGCTCAGGTCATGATCTCGGGGTCCTGAGATCTGCCCTATGTTGGGCTCCAAGCTCTGTGAGGAGTCTGCTTGGGATTCTCTCCCTCTCCCTCTGCCCCTCCCCTGCCGTGCACTCACTCTCTCTGTCTCTCTCAAATCAGTCAATCAATCTTTTTAAAAAACCACCATATAGGGCATTTACTCCCAAGTTTATCAGAAAAACTGGGCTATTGGCTAAACTTTCACAGAACTGTGAATCGTAGAGATGGCACACAATAACTAGCAAAATTTCTTAAAAACAAATTCCATTAACCTAATCAAATAGTGTCCTATAATCAAATGATCTGCTTGAAATAACAGTTTACAATACATTTAGCAATGCTTTTTAATACCACATCCTACAACAAACTTACAAGCTGGATCACAAATCTAATTCAGAGATATATGAAAAAATTAATAGCTATAAATATAGAAATAGACACAGAGATACATGGATAGAGTTATTTATATTTATAAAACTGGCAGTATAATGGTTCTTCTTATGACCCTGCAGGATTAAGAAAACAAGAAACAACAGCCTGATATGCCAATGAATCCAAAGAGAGCACTATATAATATGGTTTAATACCTACTAAAGACTCAAACAATTCAAAGTCCTTAAAAATAGGATCAAGTTTTGTGTGGGTGGTATGTTCTGGGATATGGGGATCAAGGGCTAACTGGTAGAACTCTTCTAGCACAAGAAAGTAAACACACTGCAATATAATTTTATCATTGGTATTTCTAGGGAAATAACTTTTTCTAGAACTTGTAGGGGGCGTTCCTTCAGGCATTCATCAGAACATACTATCCTAACACAACAAAAAGAAAACAAAAATGATAGCGTTTTTTTTAAAGTTAAAGGTTTTATCTTTACTGTCAAAAAGTGAAAAATTATATACTAGAGTCTTCGTTACAAGAAAATGCTTCTGTTTTAATTTTTTAAATGTTGTAGTAATTAAAAAAATATTTAGTTACTTACCTCGAACCATATAATACACACAACTAAGGAGATAATGACTGTGAACAGAGCTGGCATTTATGCAGAGAAAGCAACTGTCTCTGTGGTGTGGACTTTCCCAAAATATCTCCCACATGGGCCTATCCCCGATGCCTGAAATTCCTCTGCAGTTGGTGCTAGTTAGAAATGAAAATAAACCTATAGCACTCATCATAATTAAGAACATTTTATTATGTACTAGCTTTTTAGGTCCTATGAATTCTTTACAATATGACACATAGCTGAAACATATTTGAATATGATACACAGAGTATGTTGAAAAGAGAAGTCAGGGAAAAGTAGAGGCAGGAATACAGATGAATGCAAAGGTCTGGTTCAGGAAGGAGGATAAAAGAACAGGGTCTAAGAGTTGACTGAAAGAAGAAAGTGCTGCAAAAAACGGGCAGGGATGCTTAACAAGGTTTGTGGTAGGAAATGCTACTCTGCATTACAAGTGATTTTATCATCAGCCATAGGGTTTCACAGAACTTTGAAAACATAATGCACTCTGTAAGTTGTATGCTGATAACTAAGATAAATAAAGGATTTATTAAAAGGTTTATTTGCAATTAAGAACTAAAAATTCCCCCAAAGTAACTTTTACTGTCAATTTTAATTAATCCATGATTATAGAAAATTTTAAAAATACTAAAGTATATAGAAAGATTAAAATCACCTGTAATCCCTGCATCCATTAATACTACCGTTAACACCTGGGGGCGGGGGTAGGGCTTAAAAGTTTTGGGTGTGTGAAAAAACATATATATACAACAAAATTGAGATTATCATATAGTTCTGTATCTTAATTTTTATTTAAAATTACATTGTGATCATTTTTCCATTCCAGTGAATATTCTTCGTTTCAAGAACACCAGGTTGAAAACTAATGGTTTCTTAATGTTATTCTAGTGAACTATTTTGATTTTAAATCTAAAGAAAATCATCTTTAAAAATTCCCTTTTCTTGAAAAGATTTATCAACCCTTGAATACAATCAATATTGCTGCTTTGAATTCAAGAATTTTAAGATTTTCATGGTTTCTCTTATCTAAAGTGTTTAACTGGGAAAGTAAATAAGTGAAAAGGGTCAAAGTGTTACATCATTGTTCTAACCAGTATTGCAAAAGGTAGATACAAATCACCATATTCATATTGAGTAAACTACTATTTGGCTCTGAACACTATAAACATCGAGTGGAGTTTAGGAATTCTGTACCCTCCTGGCCTAGGAGCCAAATTAGCCCTTTGGCTTAATTTCATTCAGCTAGCCTTTGGAAATTTTTCCTTAAAGATGCAGTGTCTCGTTCGGTCTCATCCTTTAAACATACGGAATACGTGTGTGCATGTATATATGTTATTGTGTGTGTGTACATATATGTATATATACGTAGTTATTTGATTGCAGTCTCCAGTGGCGATTTCTAGATGCTCTTACTTCAATGGCATTATTTGGGAAAGGAGCAGTCATACTCAGTCTCTTTGACTGAGGAGAGGGAGGAAATGGAGCAGTTGCAGCCAAGTGACTGTGGTGAGGAAGAAATGACAGGCTAAGAGGACTTATGGAAGTGTTCAATCTATCCAATAACATTCAGTGAACAGGCTGAACTGGAGATGCTATTTTTATGGATAAAGGGGCCCTTAAGGAAGCGAGATGAAACAAGAGAGACAATGTTCAGGGAAAAAAGAATGGATGGACAGTCTATCTTGGTTAGCCATAGGGGATGAAAGTCAAATCTGCTTTAAGTTTGTATTAGGAACTCTGTATTACTTAACTATTTAGTAGGAGCATAAGATGTAAGGTTAAAAAAGCAGGAGTTCACTTTTATTGAGGACCTACTATGGTCTACGCAGTACATGTTAGCTCGTGTCCATACAGACAATTTAAGCGCTGTTTACCCTGCTCATACAGATGAGGATACTGGGGAATCTTAGCAATTAAGAAACTAGCTCAAAGATACACAGCTAGCAAAATAGTGAAATCAAGGCTCAGTGCAAAGACCTGCCTGTTTCTGCAGAAGTGATATACCTTTTCTATGATACCACTTTGACTTAAATTTCAGAATTTAGTCTAATACTTTTAACCATATTATAATTTTACAAAGTAATCTATTTTTAGCTAGTGCAAGAGAAAAATACACTGCAGGTAAAGGAATCTACTATGAGGGTGAGGAGATATTTAGACGAGCCATATTACTGAAAATATTTAAACATAATTATAAAATTAACTAATGTCTAAAACTTTAAAGCATTTCTAAGAACAATCTTAAGAGTGCCATTTTCTTATGAAAAAGGAAATTTTCATTATTTTCCTCTCAAAATGGATCTTGTATGAATTAATCACTAGACTAATTCATATGGACTTCATCAAGAATAACAAAACAGCCTATCTAAAGTAATTTCAATATAAAGGAAGTAAAAACTAAGTCAACTTCAAAGTTTCAGGGATATTTTACTTTCAAGCACTAAGATGTCCTTAGGAGATTAGAAATAGTACATACCTTTTCCATTAGCATATTTATGGTGAGTCAATTACAAACGTTACATAATATTCCATTATAGTTATATTATTGAGAAATAGAGTTCTTTCTTTAGGTTTTATTACTCAGTCTATGAACATAGTCTAATGAACAATGGAATTGTTCATTTTAAAAACTGTTTAAGCATAGACTATCTTAGAATAATTCATCAGAAAAACACTGTCTAGTTAATAAGGTTATACTATTGGTTTTCAAAAAAACCAATTGTTTTCGGACATTAGTGAATACCGTGGATACTGTTATGAAATAAATCATAAAAGGTTTGAATTTTGATTATGAAAGGTAACCACATTTAACCACTGTTTCAATGACTGTTTCACATGATTTATGCTTTCTACTCTAAAGAAGAAAATATTAAATCATACAATTGAACCCAAGTCAATAAGGTGAAAAAAAAATCTGGATTTAGAAAATCTAAATCAGATCTAAAGGAGGCTGATTTGTATTATCGAAGGCTAATTGTCTTCACAGTAATTTATACGAATTATTTAAAACATCCTGGATCATTTAAATTAAGAATACTCTTTAAGTTAAACAATCAAATTAACTCCCTTATAAAAATCCACCCCCAACATTTACTTATGTACCGAACACCTGCAAAACAGGTCAAATGTTCCTAAAACGGGTACATCTTGCACATCAATAGATACTTCTAGGAACTGAGGCATAACTTAACGACATAAACCAAAAAGTTCACAAGGCAATCTGTCATACGATACGTATGCTGCAAATTCAGTTTAAGTCTTCATTCCTAAGGTCTCAACGAAAAAAAATTGGGGAGTAGGGAGAGGATAGTCATTCGTCAAAAAAAAGAGCTTGTCGCTTCCAAAACCAAGCTCCATGTCATTTCTGGGTCAAATCCTGATAGGGAGTATCCATGACAAACCACTTTTTTTTTCAATATGTAATAAGAGACTTTGGAAGTGGAAAAAATCTCAGGACAATCACTTAGTCTTGTTCTCTGCCTTCAGGCAGCTGAGACATTATAACACCCAGGAACGTACACCCTTCTTTAGGGAAAAGTGTGTGTGTATGTTTAAAGGCATACAGTAGCCGCAGAGATATAATCATTAGCACCTGGATATGTTAAAAAATTCTACCAGGGAGAAAAGAATGACACCATTTTCCCCGTCCCTGGTAGGTGGGCCTGGGGGATCCCAGCCACCTGCACTGACGCTAAATTACGTAAAGCAGCCAAGAGACTCCGCGAGAGGCGTCCCAGTCGGTTCTATGGAAACGAGAGACGCGGTGGCCTAGCGCGTTCCTGGCAGGGGATCGACCTGCGGAGCTGCGCAAACAGGGGGCGGGGGAAGCCGCTCAAGCCTGCACTGCAGAGACGCTCGGCGGCGGTCCTAGCCGCGGCAAGGGCGGGGCGGGGCGGGGTCTGCGGCCGCAGCCCACCAACGCGGGCGCAGAGCTCAGCGAGTCCGGGCCAGTGGGAACGGATGGTGGCTGCGGAAGGCAGGAGAAGCGGGCACCGCCAGCGCTCAACCCCAGCCCCTTCCCAATCTCAAAGCCAGGAGCCGCAGAAACTTTGGGGGCATGGAGGAAACAACCCCAGAGAGTCAGGGTACACTGTGTCTTCCGAGCTGAGGCCCTTTACCTTCCCTGCCGGAGAGTTTGGGATGCTTCCCTCGGGTGGCGGTGGTGGCTGGGGAGACGACTGCCGCTGCAGCACTCGTTGCCTCACTAATCCGGGCTCTGGGAAATAATTTCCCGCCGCGCGCTAGGCGGCCCCGGAAGCTATTGTATAATTTCCGGGTGGTTGTCAGTGACGCTCTCGAGCCGTCGTCAGGGTGGTCTGAGCGGGTGCCTGGCTGGATTCTGGCGGGCGGGCCAGGCTTCTGCTACGTCTGCGCCAGACTTGGGAGACTGGTAAGTGATTTTTCTGTGTGGCCTCCTGGGCCTGATATTTCCGGCCGGTCGGGGAGCCGTGTAGCATCTTGGCAGGACCAAGAAGTGAGCGGGAGAGGGTTGAACCGGGAGGAGTCTTCATCCAACCCCATGGCGCTTGACCCTCTGCTGCTGGAAAAGGCCCTGGGATCCTGGCTTACCTCCTTCTTCACTAGCAATATCCGTCTCCAACTTGGAACTCGACGTCGGATCCCCAAGTGAGGCCGAAGACACTATATACCGCGACTTGTAGTGCCGAGTCTTTTTTCCAATATTCAAGGAGTGTCATTACTCTCCCATTGTCGGGGTTTAGTCACCCTTGATTCCCCAGAGCTACTTTACCACCTTTGTCCTGAGTACTGTTTCCATTGACCTGGGTCGCACCTTTTACAAACATCTTAGACGGGGAATGAGGGAGTCGTTCATGTTTAGAATTAAACGTTCCCGCCGCTCTTGGAATTGGGTAAGAAGGGGCTTTGTTTTCCTGACTACCATGAGCTAATGGGCTTTACGTACACGCTTTAGCTTTTTTCCGGAAACCTGTGATCAAGAAGATGCACTTGTAGAACGAGTGCTCGCGCTCTGCTCCAGGTTTCCTAGATAATGAAGGATTCAGGAGAATTTGGGAGGGACGTCTGAGGTAACCACAATAGTTTTAAAGAGAAAATTGCTTCGGACAGAGGAATAATGTGAGAAGATGTGTTCTTTGAAACGAAGATTTGAACGTTGTAGGGAACCGTGGCTACTTCTCTCTTTTGTAATGCAGTTTCTTCACGTAAGTAGTTTTCCCACTCTACCTTATATTTAAATCATCACTTTCCCCTAAAAGGCAGCTAATTTTGATTCCCCAGCCAGTTCTAAAAGAGTTCTCAAAATTACTGTACCATGAAGAAAAATGGAGTGTGTTCAGTTTAGAGTCCCTGATGCATTAGCCAAATTCCTTGTTACCTTTTGAGTAATGCAACCATAATGAGGACATCACATTGATACTCTAATCTTGTTGGATAATAGTTCAACCAACTTTTATAATCTTCTCATTTGGTCCCAATTTTGCCATGTTTATTTAATCTTGTGTTATTTCTCCAGCTGAAAGGATTGTAAATAATTTATGGGAGGCAGGGATTTTTTTTTTTTGTATTCTTGCTCTTGATTTGTGTTCTTTCAAATTAGTACAGCCAACCACTAATACAAGTAGCTACAGTTTGCCACGCACTTTACATTCCTTAAAGTTACTACTGTCCTATAAGAAAAATCATATTACCCTTATTTTGCAAACATTTTATACTGAGACTCAAAGACATTGTGACGGAGACTGAAAGACATTCTCACAAATTATATAACTGACACAACTGAGATTTGAACATAGTCGACTGGACTCCAAACTTTGGCTCTTTTTACTGCTCTTTATACTCAAGTTTTGCTATCCATTTGACTTTTGAATGTGACATAGTACCTATCCAATTTTACCTGAGTGAAAAGACTGATTCACGTTAGGGATATTTATGAGTATAAAGAGATTTTAGGGATGTATTAATGGGTTAAGGAATTCCTTAAGTTAATGTATTAAGGATTAAGGAATGTGTTAAGTATTTAAGATATTACCGTAGAGTAACTTTGACATATGCATAATCCCGTTTCTTTTGTTGGCCAGTTTGATCATCATCACTCAAATATAATCTCAAGACCATCAGTGTATAGGTGACTCTAAGTCCAGAATATCAGACGTCTCTTTAGTCAGCTTTGCACGCACACGAGCGCGCGCACACGCAGACGTGTATAATGTGTATGGAGAAAAAGAAAAAATGAGTGAATGAGCACAAACTTCATAAAATCTAACTTCGTAATGCCTGTGAGGAATTGTTATTTACTGGTTATTAGGAAAACTGTTATATTTCATTCATGTAACCCTCAGACAGATGGTGCTTATCACACATTTTAAGGGAGTATCCTTAATTAAACATACCCATTCCAGTATTTTATTTTATGTAGAGAAATAGAAATAGCCTAATTGTCAGGGAATTTACTAAAATCTCATTAAAATGACCAGTATTATAAATAATGTAGAACTTAATTATAAAGAATATCTTGTATAGACACAAGTATATATGTACAGCTAGTCTCATACTTAAATGCATTTTTTTTTTTTTTTTTACATTTATCAACTTCACTATCTGAAAGATACTTGCTTTACATATCCCATAGGTAGATTTCAGGGATGTTTTGTTTCCAATCAAATTTCAGTGCTTATGAAGATTGAGATTGTATCTGTTTTGTCCATTATCTCATATCCAGCATTTAGCTCTGTGACTGGCATATAGTAGGGGCTCAATAAACATTTATTGAAGGAATGATTACTTTTTAAAATGTTATTTCGTAGAGAAGTATTTGTACATGTTTTTTTTTTATTTTTTTATTCTTATGTTAATCCCCATACATTATGTACATGTTTTTTTAAAAAAGGTCTTGCCATATAAATAAATGCATACTTATTTATTGTTACTCACTTTGATGCTGAAATGTAATATCCACTCTACATTCATCCATAAAATGCTGTGTGGTCACCTGCAAAGAAAACTGGACAGTGAGATAGGAGATAAGAGAATACCTAGCATTTATTGTTGCTTACTCTGCTATGTGGTGTTTCATTTTGTCCTCACAGAACTATAGGGTAAGTAGTATTATCCTCGTTTTACAGATGAGAAAACTGAAACCAAGATAAGCTTTGTAAATCGTTCTATGTTACCACAGTCATTAAGTGCCAGAGCTGTGATTTGAGGCCGTTATCATAACCACTCTGCTATACTGCCTCCAATTGGATTTTAATCCTGGCTCACATAACTAGGTGTATACTCAGGGAAATTTATTTCTCTGAGGATCATTTCTCAAATATTCAGATTAATACTTGGGAGTCAGCTAAAGTCAGAGGATTTTACAGGTGGAAGGGACCTTATAGATCAGTTAACTGAACCCCAAAGGTGTTATAGATTAAAAATTTGAGAATATACAAAGCTAAAAGGAAAAAGAAATGAAAAATTGCCCATGATTTTACTCCAGCCACAGCCTAGCACCTGCCTACTAGCCCTCCCCCCAGTCTGTTGATCTGGTTAGGGAGCAATCCTTTCCTTCCTAGTGAATGGACACCTGTGACTTAGGGCCCAGGCCCAGTCAAAGATGGGAGAGGACCCTGAGGGGCCATCTAGCTTCCTATTTCTGGGGCTCCACCCTGAGAGGACATGGATTCACATCGATGGCGTGGGGATTGGTTTATAAATACCTTGTTCTGATAGGGTGGGGGCTGGGCACTGGCACCTAGCTGAGATGGCACTAGGGGTTTTGGTTTGACTGGGGGTGGGGATTCTCTTAGGCTGTGAGGTCTTCTTGTTTTCTCCATGGCTCCTGCCCCTTTCTGTGATTCTGAGCAACCACCTGCCTCTCTCTGGGCACTAGTTTCCCCATTTGAAGTCACACAATGGATTGGTTAAGGGACATTTGGCTCTCTCCCACGAGTGGCTCCAGGACCTCCATGATGGGGTCAGTCATGGGTCTCCTCTTCCTGATCTGCTTGTGCCCAGATCCCTAGTAGTACTCCTTCTGGAAAATCTTCCATATGCCTTATGCACAGAAAAACAAAACAAACACCACCACCAAAACAAACAAAATACAAACACCCACCTGCCTTTCAGTATTTAAATACACTGCTGAGTTACTTCGACATCCGGCTCTGACATACTGCACACTACTCGTAGGCTATGTCTTTTTAGAGGCTGGGAAACAACCGGGAATTAATCATTAGAAATGATGATTCTGCGGACTTCTGACTCACCTCATCAGGTGACTCTGGTTAAGGAAAGTGTTTGAGTGGTACAGTCAAAAGGCTGCAGTTGAATCAAGAGATTAAAAAAAAAAAGGTAAAAATCAGCATAGTAATACTAAAAAGCCTCTGGAAGTGTGAAAAGAACACTGCCTCCCAGCCTCAACTGCTGATATGTTATTGGAGACAGGTTTTTGAAACAGAGCTCCAGCTATTTCTCTCGAAATTTTGGTTAAAGTACAAGTAGATAAGGGGAGAGTTGGCTCAGGAAATTAAGTTGCTAGTAGTGTATCTATAATATGTATGTATATGAAACATATATAGCTGTTTAAATCATTTGGTGGATTCCTTGCTGAATAACACTGTCAAGAAAATTAATTAAAACTAAACAGACAAAAGACATTGTCATTTTGATTAATTAGGGAAAGCAGTATAACGTAAAGCAGCTGAATTCAGAGAAGACCTGCATATGAGCTCAAATTTATGAACTTATTATATATGATCTGGAAGGAGTTACATTTGAGCCCCAATTTGTTCATCTGTCAGTGGTAATACCAACTTCACAAATTTATTAGGATTAAGTGTGATAGTGTGTGAAAGCACACAGGTATCAGAAAAATGTTATTAGGCATTTGTCTAATTTTGTTGTGGCTTAATGTAATCTAATTGCTTTAAAGTAAGGTGGGGGACACCTGGGTGTCTCAGAGTTGATTAAGCATCTGACTCTTGATTTCAGCTCAGAACTTGATCTTAGGGTAGTGATTTCAAGCCCTGTGTTGGGCTCCACACTGGGTATGGAGCCTACTCAAAAAAAATGAAACAAAATAAAGTCTGGGGCTCCAACTGTGAAGTCAAACCATTCAAATCCCAGGTCTGTCTCTAATTGTGTGACTCTGGGAACGTTACTTTTCTGCTCTTAGTGTTTGTTTCCTTATTTGTAAAATAGAAATAGTAATGTGTTCATAAGCCTTGTGTGAAGATTAAATAATGATGCATACAGTTTAATATGGTGGCTGGACTTCTAAGCGCTTTTTTTGTTGACTCAAATTCCCAGAGAAGCAGATGCTAAGAGGGGATTAGATGTGCTAGAGGCTTATTAGGGAAAAGGCCTATGAAGGATAAAGGAAAGGGAGCAAGAGTAGGAGAGAAGTGCCTTCAGGCCTCAATGCAGTTCAGACAACCTGTGAAGAAGAGAAGCAAAGAAAGTGAGAAGAATGTCAAACTGCCGCACTATTCGAAGAAAGCTTCAGCGGGCCAATGGGGAGTATGTGTTCCAATGTCATCCGTTAGAGGAATCCCGTGTCCCCACAGTGCTCAATATAATGTTCGCTATTTGTAAAAATAACTGATAGTTGTCACATGCTATAATTTACAAGTGTGTTTAAATTTCATCTCTTGACTTTTACTGTCTGCCCCAACCTCTAAGAAAGGTACAGTCCCAGCCAGACAGTGACGTTATTAACATTTGAGGCACATGTTCTTAGATGAACAACTTCTTATATTTTATAGTATACTTTTGTTAGCCAGAGAGCAGCTAAGGAATCAAAAGTTCCAAATAACAATTGGAAATAAAACATTACCTAAGCAACTGATATTTTGACGTTAGGTAGTTAAACAATATGCTGTTTAAATTTCTAAATTCAGGTAGCCAATAAATGTAACAATCCCCAAAACCTGAGTAATGTTAATATCCATAGTTTGAATATTAGCCCAAACATGAATATCCATTTTTGTTCCTCCCAAAGATACTTCTGTGGTTAAAAAGATCATGATATTTTACTTTTGTAGGTCACCCCTACTCTCTTCTGTTGTGCTTAATAAGCAATTGTAGACATTAGTCAATTCAATGCTTTTCAAATGGCAGGTTATAATCCATCAAGTGAGTACTAGCCTGCATTTTTATTTTAGATATACATGACTTTAGGATTTGGATATAAAATGTGTTTGTTACTGTGCATTAGAGTCGAATTTTAAAGCAAGAGATTTAGACTAACTTTCGTATCTTACATAAGGAAATGAAGACTAAAGAGGTACTTTAACTTGCCCAGATAACTCAGGAAATATGTGACTTGAGCCAAAAGTTAGGTCTTAAGAATCTAAATTTAGGGCTCTTTTTCATCATACTTCCAAGAAAAGACTTACTGTTTGCTCCTTTTAGGGGACATAATTACTCTATTTTCTAGTTGGTTAATATGGCCATCCTTTTCTGTCACTGGCATTATTTGTTTGCTAAGATTTACTGAAAAGGCTCTTCTCTGACCAAAGAGGTTGTACAGCTGAAGTTGTTCCTAGCAGTTAGCAGCCATGCAACGTCACCTGAAATTATTTTTCATTTTCCCTTTGGGGAACGCAGCTAATCCAACAGTGTAAGTCTGGAGTGTACCTAATTTAAACTGAGAAGTGACAGGAGCTATTTTGAGGAGCATTCTACTGACGAATTCTTAATTTTTACTAATATCAGTGAATATTCTGTGCTTCATTGTCATGACATTCTTTACTCATGTTCCTTGCTTTTTTAGACTTCAGCTCACTAAATAATATTTTTTAAATGCAAGTTGTATAATCCACATGATAATTTATTCCTTTATAATTTCGTAAAGCATCAATTATTTCATTTTCTTTTTTTTTAAAGATTTTATTTATTTATTTGAGACAAAGAGAATGAGAGACAGAGCATGAGAGGGAGGAGGGTCAGAGGGAGAAGCAGACTCCCTGCCGAGCAGGGAGCCCGATGTGGGACTTGATCCCGGGACTCCAGGATCATGACCTGAGCCGAAGGCAGTCGCTTAACCAACTGAGCCACCCAGGCGCCCCAATTATTTCATTTTCTAGCATACATTCATAACTGCTCTCAAAAATGCCTGTGGGCTATTTAACTGCTCAAGGGTGAACTCCCTCTGCTAATCACAGAATTGACTGGTAAAGAATTTGGGAGTGGGGTTCTCTGTAAATGGAGCCCTCCTTCCATGCCCTGTTCTTATGTTGCCTTTTCTACCCTGGTATCAGTGAGGCTGCCTCAGTTTATTCCTTTGATAAACTTTTATCTGATCATGATCTTTCTGGGACTTTCTCATTTATCTTCCTCAGCAGTTCTCAGACTTTTAGTTTAGGAATCCTTTACACTGTTAAAAATTACTGTTGACCTCAAAGAGTTTTTATGTATGTAATTCTATCTACTTATATTTATTATATTATAAATTAAAGTTAACTTTTTAAAAAGTAGTTAATTCAATAATAAAGCCTTATGTGTTAACGTATAGAGCATTTTTAAAAAATGATTATATTTTCCCAAAGAAAGTTTTTGTGGAAGAGTGACATCATTTCATGTTTTTGCAGTGTCTTTAATGTCTGGCTTAAAGAAGAGAGCTGAATTCTCAGATCTGCTTCTCTATTCACGCTGTTGTGATATGTGGTTTTGGGTTGAAGTAAGTGAACAAAATCCAACCTTATACAGACATACAGTTGGAAAAGAAAGGAGTATTTTAGTGGCCTTTTCAGATAGTTGTGAATGTTTTTCTTTGATCCTATACCCAAACTTACTAAGTGGTGGTTTTTTAAAGTTTAATTGCAATGTGATATCTGAAACCCTGTCAGTGAACTTTTTGTAATCTGTAACTTTAAAATGTCCTTGGTCCATCTTGCACTTTCAATGACTCTTTTACATTCATGTGATTTTGTTATATAATGCATCGGCCATGTGAAAATATTGATTCATTGAGGTAAGCTGATCTTCCAAATTTTAATACATTTCGTTCTGTTATCAAAAATACTATTTGTTAACAGCAGTCTCATCAGGAAAATTTAAAAATATTGGGAAGCTGTCCATCTGACGATATGTGAATTTTCCAAAATTCTTATTTTTGCTTTGAAAACTCTAATTTTATCATTGACAACAAATGCTGTCTAAAGGTTTCCTTGAAGCGAGAGCTCAATTTGGTTAATTTTGAAAAAATGTGTGGTGTACTCAGAAGTTGAACTAATAACTACTAATTTTTACCGCCTCATCGAAGACATTGTTAAGTAAACCTGGCTTTACTTTTTATTGTAGCTGTGTGGTGGTGAAAAAATATGACTACAGTAGTAAGCAGGATAATATCCCTCCTCCCCCAGATGCCTACATCCTGATTCCTGGAACCTGTGACTATGTTAGGTTATAGCGCAAAGAGGAATTAAAGTTGCTAATCAGTTTACCTTAAAATAGTGAGATTATCCTGGATTATCCAAATTGGTCCAGTGTAATCACAATGGTTCTCAAAAGTGGAAGAAGGAGGCCGAAGAGGAATTCAGAGTAATCCAATATGAAAAGGACTCAACCCACAGAGCTAAATAGAAAATGAGGAAAGTGGGCCATGAGCCAAGGAATGAGAGCAGCTTCTAAAAGCTACAAAATGCAACGAAACAATGCATCCTCTTTAGGGCTTCCCCAAAGGAATGCAACTCTCCTGACCATTTCCTTTTAGCCTGGTGAGACCCATTTTAAGACTTATAACCTAGAGAACTGTAAGATAATATAGTTCTGTGGTTTTATGGCAGTAAATTTGTGGGAAGTAATTACAGCAGCAATAGAAAACTGATACAACTAATACAGTTTGGAGACTACAGTCTGGGTCTGGGCATTATTGCTTTTGCACTATCAGTACAAACGTCAAACCTAGTGAATAGCATATGTCTTCTTATTATGAAAATTGTTTTGAACTTTTGAACCCCATGTAAGAATACTGGGACTCCATCAAAAATCTGTGTACCACACTTTGGCATCGCTTTAACTTTTCCTTTGTGCTTCCTGTATGTCAACCACTTGACTAGGTACTAAGATGCAAAAATTAAGAAGGCACAGTCTGATCTTATGAAGATTCAGTTTAAGGGCTCCTGGGTGCCTCAGTCAGTTAAGCATCGGACTCTTGGCTTTGGCTCAGGCCATGATCTCACTGGTCATGGGATCCAGTATACCCCCCCTCCCACCCGGTGGGTATTGGGCTTAAAGATTCTCTCCCTCTGTCCCTGCCCCCACTCATGCATGCACACTCATGCTCTCTCTCGAACAAATAAAATCTTGAAAAAAAATTCAGTTTAGCGGGTTGAGAGTTGTAAGCAAATCAGTGATTACAGATAGCACAAAATGACTGGTGCCCTAACTAGTATACTTAAGTGAAGTAAAGAGACCTAAAACCTGTTGTCATGTGCTTTTGGTCTAGTGGGAGATATTACAAAAATAATTACAAGATGCAAAGTGCTATTAAGGAAATATTACGAATGACAGGATGAGGGAGAGATGTTTACATTCCCACTAGCAGATTCTGCGAGTTTTGGTTTCTCCTCATCTTCCCCAATACTTGTTATTGTCTGTCTTTTGATTATAGCCATTCTAGTGACTTACGAAGTGGTATCTTTTGTGGTCTCAAATTGCATTTATCTAATAACAGAGCATCATTTAACTTACTTGTTGGCCATTTGTATATCCTTGGAGAAATGTCTATTCAAATCCTTCGCCATTTTTAAATTGAATTACCTGTCACTTTATTGTTGAGCTGTAATAGTTCTCTAGATTCTGGGATACTATTCCCTTATCATATATTTGATTCACAAACATTTTCTCCCATTCTGTAGATTGTTGTTTCACTTTATAGATGGTGTGCTTTGAAGCACAGATTTTAATTTTTATGAAATCCAGTTTACCCGTTTTTTTCTTTTGTTGATTCTGCTTTTGGTGTTTTACGAGACCACTGCCCAACCTACTAAGTTTTACCAGTGATTTCTTTTAAAAATTTTCTATACTTCAGTTCTTATATTTAGGTGTTAGATCAATTTTGAGTTAATTTTTGTGTATCTTGTGATGGAGGAGTCTGACATTTCTTTTGCATGTTGGTATTCAGTTGTCTCACCAACATTTCTTGAAAAGATTTACCTTTCCCTATTGAATTTTCTTGAAATTCTCATCAAAAATCAACTGGACATGTATGGGTTTATTACTGTACTATAAATTCTATTCCATTGATTATATGTCTATCCTTAAGCCTATCCTATCACACAGTCTTGATTACTGAAGCTCTGTGGTAAGCTTGGAAAAATGGGAAATGTGAGTTCTCTTTGTTCTTTTTCAAGATTGTTTTTGCTATTCTGGGTCCCTTGTATTTCCATATGAATTTTAAGACTATTTTGTTAATTTCTGCAAAATAAGCAGCTGAGATTTTGATAGGGATTGCATTCATTCTGTACATTAATTTGGGAGGTTTACATCCCAAATTAATGTATAGATACAATGTTACTATATCTTTCAGTCCATAAGACATGGACTTTTCATTTATTTAGGTCTAAGTCAGTTTTTTGAAATGAGGTTTTGTACTTTGAAATGAATGTCTTGCACTCCTTTTGTTAAAATTTTCCAATGTATTTTATTCTATTTGATGCTGTTGTAAATGGAATTGTTTTCCTAACTTTTTCAAATTCATTTCACCTCAGTGCTAGCATACAGAAATACAATTGAGTTTTATTAGTCTGATGTCTTACAAACTTGGTTGAATGTATTTGTTAGCTCCAATAGTTTGGTTTTTTTTTTTTTTTAAGAATTCCTTAGAATTTTCTACATATGAGATCATGTCATCTATAAGTGAAGATAATTTTATTTCTTCCCTTCAAATCTGGATGCCTTTTATTTACTTTTCTTGCTTAATTGCCCTGACTAGAACTTCCAGTACGGTGTTGAATGGAAGGGTTAAAAATGGACCTTCTTGTCTTGTTCCTGATGTTAAGGGCAAAGCTTTTAGCCTTTTACCATTAAGTATGAGGTCGGCTGTGGGTTCTATTCCTAGGTTTGTTGATTGGATTTCGACACATTCTTCTCTGCACCTATTCAGAACATCATGTAGTTTTCGTTTTTTATTCTATTAATAAAGTGTATTACATTGATTCATTTTCTTTTGTTGATTCAACCTTATATTCCTGTGATGAATCCTACTTAGTCGTGGTGTATAATTCTATTCACATGTTGTTGGATTCAGTTGGTTCTATTTTGTTGAGTATTTTTGCCTTTAAATTCATAAGGGCTATTGGTTTATAGTTTTCTTGTAATGTTTTTGTCTGGTTTGGTATCAGGGTAATACTTGCCTGAGAAAATGAGTTGGAAAGTGTTCTCTCCTTTATTTTTTGCAAGAATTTGTGAAGGATCTTAATTCTTCTTTAAATATTTGATAGGATTCACCAATGAAGCCTCCTGGCCCTGGGCTTCTCTTTTTGGTAAGATTTCTGATTATTTTCATTCTGTTTGTTATAGGTCTGTGCATAATTTTTTTTTTTTAATTTTCAGTCATTGCAGTACTTGGTGTCTTTCTAGGAGTTTGTCTATTTTGTCTAGATTATATAATTTGATGATATACAGTTTATAGTATCCTCTTATAATTTATTTCTCTAATGTCGGTAATGTCCCCACTTTCATTCCTAATTTTAATAATTTGAGTCATCCCTCTTTTTTTGGGGGGGGGGGAGTCAGTCTAGCTAAAGATTTGTTAACGTTGTTAAAGACTCAACATTAGTTTCATTGATTTTACTCCGTTGTTTTTCTCTTCTCTTTTTATTTACTTCAAATCTAATCTTTATTGTTTCCTTCTGCTTGCTTTGTGTTTAGCTTGCTCTTCTTCTATTTTCTGAAGGTTGAGGGTTAGGGTATTGATTTTAGGTCTTTTTTAATATAGGTTTTAGTCTGCAGTTTTATTTTCTTGTGATGTATCTGTTTGGCTTTGTTAGGGTAATACTGCCATTATAGAATGAGGAAGATTTCTTTCCCTTGTTTTCTGAAAGAGTCTGTGAAATGTAGGAATTATTTCATGTTTTTTATTTCGTAGAATTTACCATTGAAGCCTTTGGGACTTCGCTCTTCCTTGTGGGGAGATTTTGAATGACTGTTTCATTGTCTTTACTTGTTTTAGGTCTATTCAATTTTTACATTACTTCTTAAGTCAGTTTGGTCATTTATGTCTTTCTAAGAATGTGTCTCTTTCATCTGTGTATATAATTTGTTAGCATAAAGTTGTTCATTTGTTGTCTCACAATCCTTTTGATTTCTGTAGGTCATTAGTGACATCATTTTCATTTGCTATTTTGGTAATTTGTGTCTTTTTTCTTTCTTTAAAACGATTTATTTATTTTAGAGAGAAAGAGAGAGAGTCTGCATGAGTGGAGGGAGGGACAGAGGGAGAGGGAGAGAATCTTTTTTTTTTTTTTTTTAAAGATTTTATTTATTTATTCATGAGAGATAGAGAGAGAGAGGCAGAGGGAGAAGCAGGCTCCCCGCAGAGCAGGGAGCCCGATGCGGGACTCGATCCCAGGACCCTGGGATCATGACCTGAGCTGAAGGCAGACGCTTAACCGACTGAGCCACCCCGGCGTCCCGAGGGAGAGAATCTTCAAGCAGACTCCCCGCTGAGTGTGGAGCCTGCATGGGGCTTGATGATCTCACAACCCTGAGGTCATGACCTGTGCAGAGATCAAGAGTCAGTTGCTTAACTCACTGGGCTACCCAGGCACCCCTGTGTTTTTGTTGTTGTTGTTTTAATTCTTGATCAGTCTTGTTAACAGTTGGCAGTTTTGTTGATCTTTTCAAAGAACCAACTTTTTTCTTTTCTGTTTTATTTCTGCTCTAGTATTCTGTGTTGCCTTTCTACACTGCTTTTTTTTTGTTTTTTGTTTTTTGGAGGTTTGAACTTGAGTAAGACATTTATAAAAATGTAGACAGGGGCAGTGTCCTCCCCAGCCCAGGTGCCATTAGACATATCACAAGAGACTGAAAACTCAACAGCGGGGGAAGGCTGGACACTCAGGATTTGGGAATATAGGCACCCCACATTTTGGCTCAGGGATTTGGGGAGTAGAGTAAACAAAACCTACTTGGAAAAGAATTGGGGAAGAAACCCAGTGATTGCTTTCTGCAGGGGTAGGGACAGGAGAGATAGGGCCAGGGGCAGGAGCATTTCACATCACTAATTTAACTTTGGAAACTGCAAGGGACCATCTTTAACTGACCTTAAGAGGAAGGTCAGATGAATGATGGGAGAATCCACAGGAGGGAAAAAGAGAGGGAACATGGCTGGGAAGGGGCAATAGCCCCTTCCTTTCTGGGCACAGGAAGGCAGCCACGGCACCAGGTCCAGGCAGTGACCTCAGTAGGACAGCATAGTTTTTGCAGCTTAGAGATCACCCATTTGCCCTCACCCAGCTACTCATTCTCCTCCCTGGCAGGTGTAGGGCCACTCTTCTGCCCAGAGGGAGTGGACGGCTCTGCAGCCTGGGGCCCTGCCTCTTCTTTGTCCCCTCCCTTGGAGGCAGCACTAACCTCTACCCCCTTGGCCTGGGGCTCCTGGCTTTCAGGGGGGACAACAGCCTTCCCTTCCTGGGCTGTGTCTTCCTCCCTGCAGACACCGATCTCCCCCTGCTCCTGCTCTTCCTCTGTCGGTGAGGGGGCAGATGAATCACCCCTACCCTCCTTCCAATTTCTCCTGAAGGACAGACCACCCAATTTGACAGGCTTCTTGAAAGAGAATTTATATTTCTTCTTCTTGGGGTTCTTCTTGGTGGGGGCATCCCCCTTGACTACAGTGCCCTGGCTAGGGGGTGCTGGCTCGATGGCATCGCCAGTGGCCCCGGCTGCCTCATCTGTTCCGTTCACAGGGGGCGACTACCCTTCACCCTTGGGGTAGAAGTCTGCATTGCTTTTCATCTGGCCATTCTCCTGTCCTTTGGCCTTACCCAGGGAAGCACCTTCTTCCTCCTTGGTGTCCTTCTTGGTGGTCACATCGCCCCTTGGAGCCTTGGAGCTCTGGCTGCCCCTGGTGGTGGTGGTGGGGGGAGCTGAGGTGCCCGGGGCCACCCTGGGCTCGTGCCACAGGGGATAGTTCTGCCGGGTGGGCCACCAGCGGAGGGCTGGGGCTCACGCCGGAGAGGGAGGGGGATGGGGTGGGGGGAAACGAGCTGCACCCCTCTCCGCTCCGCATGCCAACCTGGCTAGCTGCCTGGCTGCCCCCGCCACCTCTCCGCTCAGTGCCAGAATGCCCTATACACAGCTTTCTGTGTATCCCATAAAACGTGACATGTTTTGTTTTGACTATCATTCACTAAACATTTTTTTGAATCCCTTGTGATTTCTTTTTTGACTTATTTAGAAGTATATTCTCTAACTTCCAAATATTGAAGATTTTCCAAGTTTTCTTCCATTTATTGATTTCTCATTCTTTTCTACTCGTAGAACATACTTTTTATGATCTTATTTAAAACTTACTGAGACTTGTTTTATGACCTGGTATATGGTCTATTTTAGAAAATATTTTTTGGCATTTGAAAAAAAATGTATTGTGCCATCATATGAGAGTTATGTTGAGTAGGTGAACAATATTTTCTAATACTCTTGCTGATTTTCTGTTCTATTAGTTTTTGCTAGGAGACTATTCAAATATCCAACTCTACTTGTTAAATGGTTTATTTCTTTTTTCAGTTCTGTCATTTTTTGCTCCACTGATTTTGGTGCTTTGTCTTAGGTGCATATACATTTATAAGCATTATTTTTTCTGATGTACCTTTGATCATTTTGAAATATCCCATTTTTCTCAAATATTATTTGGCTTCAGGTCCAACGTGGGGCTCAAATTCATGACCCTGAAATCAAGAGTTGCATGTTTTACCAACTGAGCCAGCCAGGTGCCCCTCAAATACTATTTTTTAAAGCCTGTTTTGTTTAATATTAGTGCAGTAACTCCAGCTGTATTATGGTTACTGTTTGCATGGCATACCTTTTACGATCTTTTTGTCTGAATGTAAGGTACATCTTTTTATTTATTTCATTTTATTTATTTTTTTATTATGTTAATCACCATATATTACATCATTAGTTTTTCATGGAACCCTGTATCAAAAGGTACATCTTTTTAGATGACACATAGTAGGATCTTGCTTTTTTATCTACTTTGATAATTTCTTTTTTATTTTAATTTTAATTTTTTAAGGTATTTATTTGAGAGAGAGCATGAGAGACAGTGCACAAGCAGGGGCGAGGGGTAGAGGGAGAAGCAGACTCCCTACTGAGCAGGGAGCCGGATGCAGGCCTTGATCCCAGGACCCTGGGATCATGACCTGAGCTGAAGGCAGACACTTAATGACTGAGCCACCCAGGCACCCTAATTTTAATTTTTTTTTTTTAAAGATTTTTATTTTTTGGTAATGTCTACATCCAACACGGGGCTCAAACTCACAACTCTGAGATCAAGAGTCACATGCTCTACTGACCGAACCAGCTAGGCGCTTCTTACTTTGACAATTTCTGCCTTTTGATTGAGGTGTTCAGACGATTCACATTTAATGTACTTTTTAGTATGGTTGCGTTTACATTTTCCATTTTGCTGTATTTTTAATATGATTTCTGTCTTTTTTCTTTGAGGCTTATTTTATTTTTTAAAGGTAGATTTATTTATTTTAGAGAGAGAGGGCAAGAGCGAGTGTGTGAGTGCTGAGGGGAGAGGCCGAGGGAAAGGGAGAGAGAATCCTAAGCAGACTCCAGGCTGAGAGCAGAGCTGAATCCAGGGCTCAATCCCAGGATCCTGAGATCATGACCTGAGCTGAATCCAAGAGTTGGGTGCCCAGTGAACTAATCCACCCTGGCACCCTGTAGCTCATTTTATTTTATTTTGCATTGGAGTATAATTGATACACAGTGCTAGTGTCAGGGGTACAGCATAGTGATTTGACAAGTCTGTACATTATTTTATGCTCCCCCACAAGTGTAGTTACATCTGTCAGCATGCAGTGCTGTTACAGTACCATTGACTATATTTTTTATGCTGTACCTTTTATTCCCCTGACTTACCTATAACTGGAAGCCTGTATCTCCCACTCCCTGTCACCCATTTTGCCCACCCCTCCACCCCCTCCTCTCTGGCAGCCATCATTTTGTTCTTTGTATTTATAGGTCTGATTATGTATTCATCTTTTGTTGTTGTTTATCATTCATTTGGGTTTTTGGATTGCACATATAACTGAAATCATATGGCGTTTGTCTTTCTCCGTCTGACTTCTTTTACTTAGCATAATAGGTCCATTGATGTCGCAAACAGCAACGTCTCATCCTTTTTTATGATGTGATATTCCAGTGTGTGTGTGTGTGTGTGTGTGTGTATATGTGTGTGTATGTGTGTATGTATATATATGTGCATACCACATCTTCTTTATCCATTCATCTATCGATGGACAATTGGGCTGCTTCCATGTCTTGGCTATTGTAAATAATGATGCAGTAAACATAGGGGTGCACATATCTTTTCAAATTAGTGTTTTCATTTTCTTTGGATAAATACCCAGGAGTGGAGTTATTGGATCATATTGTATTTCTATTTTAAGTTTTTTGAGGAACCTCCATACTGTTTCCCACAGTGGCTGTATCAATTTACATTCCCACCAACAATGTACAAGATTCCTTTTTCTCCCTATCTTTTCCAATCCTTGTTATTGTCTTTTTGATTTTAGCCATCCTGACAGGTGTATAGTGATACCTCATTATGAT
Organism: Neomonachus schauinslandi; assembly: GCF_002201575.2. Taxonomy (NCBI): domain Eukaryota; kingdom Metazoa; phylum Chordata; class Mammalia; order Carnivora; family Phocidae; genus Neomonachus; species Neomonachus schauinslandi. The sequence continues at coordinate 70,124,904 of NC_058409.1, read as the reverse complement.
TTTGTGGTTTTTGATTTGCAAGTCTCTGATGATGAATAATGTTGAGCATCTTTTCATGTGTCTGTTAGCCATCTGTATGTCTTTGGAAAAATATCTTTTCAGAACTTCTGCCCATTTTTAATTGGATTATTTGGCTTTTTTGGTGCTGAGTTATATGAATTCTTTACATATTTTGGATATTAACCTTTTATCAGATATATCATTTACAAATGTCTTCTCTCATCCAGTAGGTTGCCTTTTTGTTTTGATGTTTTCTTTCACTGTGCAAAAGCTTTTTATTTTGATGTAGTCCCAATAGTTTAATTTTGCTTTTGTTTCCCTTGCCTTAGGAGACATAGCCAGAAAAATGTTGCTATTGCCAATGTCAGAGAAATTACTGCCTATGTTTTCTTTTAGAAGTTTTATGGTTGCATGTCTCACATTTAGTCTTTAATCCATTTGGAGTTTATTTTGTGTGTGTGGTGTCAGAAAGTGGTCCAGTTTCATTCTTTTGCATGTCGCTGTCCAGTTTTCCCAACACCATTTATTGAAGAGACTGTCATTTCTCCATTGTATGTTCTTGCCTCCTTTGCCATAGATTAATTGGCCATATAATTGTGGGTATATTTCTGGGCTCTCTGTTCTGTTCTACTGATTTATGTGTCTGTTTTTGTGCTAGTACCATACTGTTTTGATTATGGCTTTTGTAGTATATCTTGAAATTTGGAATTGTGATATTTCCAGTTTTGTTCTTCTTTCTCAAGATTGCTTTGGCTACTCAGAGTCATTTGTGTTTAGTATTATTTGTTCTAGTTCTGTGAAAAATGCTGTTAATATTTTGATACGGCTTGCATTAAATCTGTAGATTGTTTTGAAAAGTATGGACATTTTAACAATATTCTTCCAGTCCATGAGCACGGGATATCTTTTTATTTGTTTGTGTCATTCTTCAATTTCTTTCTTCATCAGTGTTTTATAATTTTCAGAGTACAGGTCTTTCACCTCCTTGGTTAAATTTATTCCTAGGTTTTGGTTTCTTTGGGGTTTTTTGCTTTGTTTTGTTTTGTTTTTGGATTTTTGGTGGAATTGTAAATGGAATTGTAAATGGAATGTAAATGTAATGGGTATGTTTATCTTAAATTTTATTTCTGCTACTTCATTAGTAGTGTATACAAATGCAGCTGATTTCTGGGTATTAATGTTGTAACCTGCAACTTTACTGAATTCATTTATTCTGTTTTTTTTTTTTTTAAGATTTTATTTATTTATTTGACAGAGAGATAGAGAACACAAGTAGGCAGAGAAGCAGGGAGAGGGAGAAGCAGGACTCGATCCCAGGACCCTGGGATCATGACCTGAGCCGAAGGCAGCCACTTAACCGACTGAGCCACCCAGGCGCCCCTATTCTGTTTTTTTTTTCAGATTTTATTTATTTATTTGAGAGAGAGAATGAGAGAGAGAGAGCGCGCACATGAGAGGGGGGAGGGTCAGAGGGAGAAGCAGACTCCCTGCTGAGCAGGGAGCCCAATGTGGGACTCTATCCCGGGACTCCAGGATCATGACCTGAGCTGAAGGCAGTCGCTTAACCAACTGAGCCACCCAGGCGCCCTCATTTATTACTTCTAATAGTTTTTGGTAGTGGCTTCTGTCTTTTTAATTTCTTCTACCTTGGCTGCCTTCTTTTGTATTATTTTTAACATATGCACATTTTTATTTTTATTTATTTTATTTTTTTTTTTAAAGATTTTTTTTTTTATTTGAGAGAGAGAGAGAGAGCATGAGAGGGGGAGGGTCAGAGGGAGAAGCAGACTCCCTGATGAGCAGGGAGCCTGATGCGGGACTCGATCCAGGGACTCCAGGATCATGACCTGAGCCGAAGGCAGTCGCTTAACCAACTGAGCCACCCAGGCGCCCTGCACATTTTTATTTTTAGTATAACTTTACATTTTAATTAATTTCTTCTAGTTTGCTCTAGCCAATAAAATCTACATCTTAATTTATCACAACGAACTTAATACCAACCAGTTTATACAACTTAATTATGATAAAATATAAAAACTTTGTTCCAATATAGTTATATTCCTTCCTCATCTTGTGTGCTATTATTATCATATGTATTAACATATGTGTTATAAACTAAACAATATATTGTTATAATTATTTTTTTATGCAATTAATGAAAACAAATAAAATATTTTTAGTTTTGTGGGTTGGTTTGTTTGGTTTTCTTTTTGGAAACACTCTGTCCAGTGTAGGGCTCGAACTCACAACCCTGAGATCAAGAGTCACATGCTCTACCAACTGAGCCTACCAGGCGGTCTTTTATATTAACCCACATATTCACCATTTCTGGACCTCTCTATTTCCTACTCTGCACTTAGATTAACATGTGGTGTCATTTTCTTTAAGCTGAAAGATTTCCTTTAGTATTTAAGACAGGTCTGCAAGCAACAAAGTCTCAGTCTTTATTTCATCTTCAGCTTTAAAAGCAATGGCTTTATTTTGTCTTCAATTTAAAGGATAGTTATTCTTGATATAGAATATATAGTGGGCAATTTTTTTTCTGGCCCTTTGAATTTCTTCAGTGATGGACTTCTGGCCTCCATTGTTTCATTGATGCTCTTTTATATGTGATTTAGTTTTGTCTTGCTGCTTTGAAGATTTTCTGTTTGTCTTTATAATTCAGTAGTTTGATTATGCTATGTCTAGGTATTAATCTCTCTGTATTTGTCCTACTTTGAGTCTGTTGAATTTCTTGGTAAGTATATTAATATTTTTCATCAAATTGTATGTTTGTGTCCTTTATTTCTTCATGTATTTTTTCTATCCCTCTGTCTTCACTCCTGGGATACTCATTACATGTTTGTTTTTTTCCTAATATTTATTTATTTGAGAGAGAGAGACAGATGGAGGTAGGGACAGAGATCAGGAGCAGGGAGGAGAGGGAGAAGCAGGCTCCCTGCAGGGAGCCCAAAGCGGGGCTTAATCCCAGGACCCTGGATCATGACCTGAGCCAAAGGCCAGGAGCCCCTCATTACATGTTTCTTGATATGGTTTTGATTGTCCCAAATGTCTCCGAGTCTTTGTTCATTTATATATTTATTTATTTTATTTTATTATGTTATGTTAATCACCGTACATCATTAGTTTTGATGTAGTGTTCCATGATTGTTTGCATATAACACCCAGTGCTCCATTCAGTACGTGCCCTCCTTAATACCCATCACCGGGCTAACCCAACCCCCCACCCCCTCTCCTCTAGAACCCTCAGTTTGTTTCTCAGAGTCCATAGTCTCTCATGGTTCATCTCCCCCTCCGATTCCCCCCCTTCATTTTTCCCTTCCTGCTATCTTCCTCTTTTTTTTTTTTTTTTAACATATTATTTGTTTCAGAGGTACAGGTCTGTGATTCAACAGTCTTTGTTAATTTAAAAAACATTTTTTTATATCTTTAGATTGGGTAATTTCTATTCATCTCTTTTAGAGTCACTGATTCTTTCATCAGGTTATCTTGAATCTGTTGTCAGTTCCCTCTAGTGAATTTTTTTTTTTAGATTATTTATTTTAAAGAGAGAGAGCATGAGTGGGAGAGGGATAGCAGAAGAGGGAGAGGGAGAGAATCTCAGGCAGACTCCCCACTGAGCTTGGAGCCTGATGCCACACAGGGCTTAATCCCACTCCTGAGATCAAGAGTTGGATGCTTAACTGACTGAGCCACCCAAGGCCCCCCATCTCTAGTGAATTTTCTGATTATACTTTTCACTTCAAAATTTCCATTTGATTTTTTTTTTAAATTTCTGTTTCCTTGTTGAGAATCTCTTATTTATTGTTGTCTTACTTTCCTTTCATTCTTAAATAAGGTACCTTTGGTTCTTTGAACATGTTGATAATAACTGCTTTGAAGTCTTTGTTTAAATTTAACATTTACGGACACTCAAATGGTTTCCCCTATTTCTTTGCATGTTTCATAATTTGTTGAAAACGGGATATTTTAGATAAGCTATTGTAGCAACTCTGGATTCTGATTTTTTCCCTCCCTTAAGGTTGTCGTTGCTTTGTTCATTTGCTTGTTTCTTGGTTTAGTAATTTGCCTAAACTAAGTATAGTGACATCTGTCTCCCTTGTGATGTGTAGCACCAATAAATCTGTTTTTTTTGTTTTTATTTTTGATTTTTAATATTTTTGAGTTTTGCATTTGGCTTTCTAGGACTTGCTCCTGTGTCTGTGTATCTTAAATTATAAGCTGATTGTTGGATACTCCTTGTGTTTAAACACAGAGGCAGTAAGTCTTTTTTCATCTACCCATGGATCTTTGTAGTGGTAGAGGAATGCATTTAAAGTTTACACTGTTTTCAGGTGTGTTCTGGCTTTCACTCTCTGCTGGGCTCTTTCACATTTGCTCTATGTATGTGATTATTTGGCCTCAGGAATATGTGACTACCTTTGTTCCCCTCTGGTCTCCATTGTGTATTCTCTCAGCCTTAGCCAAGAATATGTCTGCCCCAATTACGACCATGACCTTGGACTAATGGAGCTGTTTACTCTCCCTGCTTGCCAGTTTCTAAGATCATCACTTCCACTGAAACACTGTTGGACGTGGACAAAACCTGCCACTAAAGTTCAAGTTACACCCCCCTTTGACCACAACAAAGATGTTTCCAGTCTTTTTCTTTTTTTTTAAGATTTTATTTATTCATTTGACAGGAGAGAAAGAGAGCACAAGCAGGGGGAGGGGCAGGCAGAGGGAGAGGGAGAAGCAGGCTCCCTGCTGAGCAAGGGAGCCCGATGGCGGGGCTCGATCCCAGCACCCTGGGATCATGACCTGAGCTGAACACAGACGCTTAACCAACTGAGCCACCCAGGGACCCAAGATGTTTCCAGTCTTAATGATCTTCCCCACCCTGGAAGAACCTCTGTACTGACTGAATTGTGTTTGATGGTGATAAGAGGCCAGACCAGAATGTCACAGGGTCCTAATGTTCTTATCCAAAGATTAGCAGTCTTTCAAATAAACATGCCTCTCAAATTGTTATATCCCTCTGGTCAATTTCTAGAGCACTGAAATGATTGTTATTTGTCAATTTTGTCTGGCTCTTTAGTTTCTTTTTGGGAGAATATTTACTGATTGCACTCAGCCATAGCTGGAAGTCCTACTTCTGGTTTTGTATTATGTATGCATTTTTTTTTTCTTTACTCTCTTAACAGTGATGGAAAATTTACATGTTCTATTAATTATTTTGTCTCTGTTTTTCTTGGGGTAAATTTTCTTTCATATTGCTTTCAAATGTGGAAAAAGAAAGATTTTCTTCAAATGCCCAGTGGTTCTTGGCTGTGCATTCATACTAGAAAAGAGAAATTCAAGTATGCTGGAAGTCAGCTAAAGGCCAGAATGAGGCCAGCTTTTCTTTGGGGGTATCCATACCCATAGTGCCTTTCCTCGTTTTCTAGACTATTAATTCATTTCTTTCAAGCACAGCTCTTCTCCCATCTATTTATTTTTTCTTACTCACAGTCAGATATTTAACTATGAACAAGTAAAAGACAAAGTACATTCTTGCTTGTACAAAAAGGTAGGAGAGGGAGATTCAGGATATTTTAGCTTCACTTCTTACTCCACACTTCTGTCAAGGATATCAGGCCATTCCTTTAATTGCAACACTCTGCACACATTCTAGAGTTTGACTTTTCCTGCTGTATTTCTTCCATGAATGCTCTTCCATCTGTCACTTTGTATAAATTTGTAGTGATGACTTTCTCAGTCTCTTCATTGTAATGGTTTACATCCTCTCCCCCAGCCAACACATACCTTTATTATCTTTTAAGGGGGGCCTCTGGGGGAGGGGGAAATGCATGTTGATTGATCTTCCTAACCAAAAATATTGTCCATATATTTTTTAATTTTTTTAAAGTAAACTCTACCCCAACGTGGAGCTCAAACTCAGGACCCCAAGATTAAGAGTCGCATGCTTCACCGATGGAGCCAGCTAGGCGCTTCTTGCCCACATATTTTTAAACAGTTGCAATAGAATGTGTACATGCTCTCTTGGGTCCTGTTTTCACTTCACCATTTAAGCATTTTCTACATTGCTATAAGTCTTTATAATTATTGTTTGTAATGGTATATGAACACATTTTTAAAGAAGCAGTTTGTTGTGTTTTCATGATTACAGTGGTTATTATATTTTAGTTAATACCTCCCCTTTCTTTTACCCTTTTCTCCGTCCCACCATCATGCTATTTACCTTTCCTCAGGTAACCAATGATAACAACATTGACAGTTTGTGAAGCAGGAAATTTTAATGTTTTTCCTTTGGTCAAGCTGATTGGCTGAAAGCTATCAAGAAGGGCATTTTGCCCTGGAGCAGACTGGCATCGTCATCAAAAAGGCAATTTCAATTATTTATGGGTTTTCCAAGAAGTCTTGTGATTTCAGCTATGAAGTGTAGATGACATGTTGTATCACTGTAATGGCATCCTAGCTTGGCATCTTCATCTTAGTTCTTAGATGGAACTGAACAATTTCTCTCTTTAAATTCCTGTTTCCCCTTTTGTTCAAATTCAGTTCCTAGAGTGGCCAAGTTGACTATGAGGGTGTTTGTTTCTGATGAAATAACAACTGGAAGTCAGTTTGGGATAGTGGATGTTAGTAACATTTATGTGCTTGCATATTAACCACCAGAGAAAGGCAAGAAGAATGAGGACAATCAATAAATGTCAAAAGAAACATTTGGAAGCTTCTTCATAGCAGTTTTCTAGTCGATGGAGGCCTCACCAAGAGATCAATTTTGCTGATTAAAGATAACAAAATAGTCTTTTCTATTAAATAATTCATTGATTAACTTTTTTAGTAAGGCAACATAAAGAATAAAAAGCATAGGTTTTGGAAAAAAGTAAAAGTCTATTTGTGTATGATGTAAAACTAAAGAAAAAATATAAGAATAAGAGTTTGGCAAATATCCTGGATAAGAACATCAGTATACAAAAATTATACAAATACATATTTAAACAAAAAATGAAAATGTTTTTGCAAAGAGATACTGTTTACGCTAACGTTGAAAATATGAAGTTCCTAGGCATACATCTAACATAACAAGAGATATACGAAACTCCCATGGGGAACATAGTAAAGCATTATTGTGTGACAATAAGGACTCAGAAGTGGAATGATATACCATACACGTGGCTTGCAAAAATCAACATTTTATAGGTGCTCAATTTAATCAACACAGTCTCAAATTACTATCTTGTTTTGGTGGGGAAGGGGGAATACTTGACAGTAGATTCTAAAATTACATGGAAAGACAAAGGGCCAGTCGTCAAAAATAGCAACAGTGTACTCTGTTGGAGGGAAAGACAAATAGATTGGCGAAAGAGCGGTCCAGGCTCCGCAGCATTGGGGGCATTACCTGGAGGCTTCTTAGAAATACAGATTCCCAGGTGCCAACCACCGATCAACTGAACCAGAATCTATTTTAACAAGATAATCCAGAGGAGTGAGAAAAAAACTGGTTTTAATAAACTGTTCTGGAAACTAAACAGGAAAGAAGGAATTGTATTGAAAGGCATTGCTTGTTTTATGTGCTGCATCCATCCTTTACTCTCTAATCTACATTTATTGAGGAACATATGAAAAATCAGTGATAAGGAAAGGGATGTTTTGAATGTACATTTTCCTAGGTGCCTCTGTTACTCACGTGCCTATAACCTATGGATCATCTTGTTAATAAGCTTTTCTTAGGTACCCCAACTTTAGCACGTCTTCTTTATACATTTCCAGCAACTCTCGACTCATGCCTGTATGTCAGAACTTAATGATAATAATGTCACTACCAATGTAGACAAGTAATGTGACTCTACCCTCTCCATAGTGACAGTGATTAAGTTTTATCTCATTATTTTATAGGTGTATTTTGTATATGTTGGGGGGAAAAAAAAACTCAGCTGAGGATAATAAGAAAGGGCAGCTCTTCTACTGGCCACCTGGAAGGAAATAATTTTCCACTTACTTGGGATTAGAAGACCAGCTCATTCTTTGAGTCTTCTGAAACAAAATTAGGTAAGAAATGTTTTTCTTCGTATTTTGAATAATTTGTTCTCTGCCTGCTCTGTCTCCTTGAAGGCTTCTATAATTCTATTCCTTTGGCCTCCAAGAGAAATACAGTTAGCATTTTCCTTGAGAAAGTTACTGTGCCAGCCAGCTGTCAGCCTTATGATGTACCTGATCTCCCATGTCAGGGGAAGCACAATTCAATTTTAAACTGAGTCTTCTGCACAACAGTGCAGCAGGGCTGCCAGCCTCTCTTTTTATGTACCTTTCTTTGAAATGCTGCCTTCTACACAAACAGTATAGTTTTATTTTTAAATCCTTTGTGTGAGATAAAACCACCACTAACTGACTTTACTTGTCTTTAGTTAAAAATCAGTGAATTGAATGAAATAATCTGTAAGTATTTCTGCTCCTTTCTCATTTCTAGGAAATAAAGTACCCCTGCTTGTTTAACTTATGACTTGTCTAAACATGTTGAAAGCATTGACTCTAAGACATAACATTCAGACTCTGAAAGGGAACTGTGACAAGTTCAGTCAAAAGGGAAAAGAGGAATAATTTATAAAAGGTGCTGCAGATAATGATGCCAGCCAGTTACTTTAAAATGCATCCATCTCACCTTTTAATGAATTAGATTTGTCAACAGCAAATGTTTTATGCACCACTTCTAATAAAAGTGGCATGCTAGGAATGCAGTGCTTTGAGGTTGGCTGCTTCAAAGCTTCAGGAATATCTTCAATTCAAAGATATTTTTTAAATAATAGATACTAAAAAGTATATTTAAATAATATTAAGGTTGTGACACAAACACCAAATGACAAAATTCAGGAGTTTCAAAGCAGACACCGACATGCCATCACTATATTCACATAGAAACTGTTTCTTAAATTAGGAGTGCAACAGACTCATTTGGGGATGGTGTGTCAATTTAACTTTAAATTCTCTTGTTGTTTTGGTTGGTGTCACAACCTTAATGTCAGCTTTTCAAATAGGTTTCTACATTTCCTTTGGTTTGGGGTCATTAAGAAATGCATATGATAAATCTAAGAGGCAGAAATAGGTCACAATGAAGTGGAATTCCTTGCTTCTCTGCTGTTGAAAGACAGGTAGTACCTGCCTCGTAAGTGGAAAAGTTAGCTCAGGCATTTTAGTAAACTTCTGTTTTTGTTTTTGTTTTTTTTTTTTTCAGGAATTTGATTCAGACTAGTATAGACCGAAGTAACAAGACATGAGATGTTGATATAATTCTGTTGTTCACAGTCTATTCTTCCCGTCCCTCTCATCCTAACCATTGGATCTTGTTGTTTATCACCTCTCTAGGTGTTGAAAATCACAATTCCCACGCTTGATATTTTTTTCACTAAAAGTACAAGTTAAGCATGATGGTTATTTCATTTGAATAATCTTTATTCAGTGTACTTGAGTATATGTAGCCTGCCTTAAAACTTCATGTGGCAGTCCTTTTATAAAACACTTCTATGCAGATTTTCTAGGGGTGGGCCAAAATCTTGGGTTTTTTTTAAATAAACTTGTTATAGAAAGTAAAATCTGAAGTAAAATATGATATGTTGTGTGTTAAAAAATTTTCTAGTACCCCATCGCTCATTAAAGGAGCAACTAGGAGCATTCTGCAGGGAAAGAGCAAAAGGAGAAGGAGGAGGGAAACAGTAATTTATTCACCCACATTCCTCTCTTTTCCTGGATTCTTAACTGTCATGATCTCACAGCTCAGGTCTGCAATGTCTATGCTGAATCTAGTTGGGTTTTTTTTTTTTTTTTTTTAAGATTTTATTTATTTGACGGAGAGTGTGCGTGCGCACCAGTGAGCATGAGTGGGGAGGAGGGGAGAGGGAGACGCAGGCTCCCCGCTGAGCAGGGAGCCCAATGCGGGGCTCGATTCCAGGACCCTGGGATCATGACTTCTGTCTAAGGCAGACGCTTAACCAGCTGAGCCACCCAGGCGCCCCTATGCTGAATCTGGTTTTAATTTAGAAAAATAAACATATTAGAATCTGTCCCATAGTTGTCTTTTTCATCACCTCTGTGAGAGATGCAAAAGATTAAAAGAGAAGCAAATTACCTATTGATCTTTTCTTGCTGACGTAAAGATACTGACCAACCTAAAATACCACGTAAGTCTCATCTCCTTGATTGAACCACCAGGTTTTACCTTTCCTGGTTTTTATCAGTGACTGAGCAAACATTAATCTTTCTTTTCTAGTGTATTCCACTCCATTCTCTGGTATCTCTATTTTTCAAGCAGTGTTGAATTTTAGAAATTTTTAATAGTTTTCATTTGGGATGATGCTATGAAATTTTATCTTCACTTCTAGTCCTAACTTTACTTTTCCTACCCACTGGACCCTCCCATATCACATCATTTTTAAATCATCACAGTTCCAACAAGTAATATTCTTTTGAAGCCCATCTTCAACAATGAGAGAGAATTATGCTGCATTGTGTAGTGGTTTGAAAATGTGTACGTTTGTGAAGCTTTGGGCTAAATCCTTTAAACTCATTTAAACTATACTGGTGCCGGCTCCTGGGTGGCTCAGTCGTTAAGCGTCTGCCTTCGGCTCAGCTCATGATCCCAGGGTCCTGGGATCGAGCCCCACATTGGGCTCCCTGCTCGGCGGGGAGCCTGCTTCTCTCTCTCTCCCACTCCCCCTGCTTGTGTTCCCTCTCTCTCTGTGTCTCTCTCTGTCGAAAAAATAAATAAAATCTTAAAAAAAAAAAAACAAACTATACTGGTGCCCTTGTCTGAACAACTTTTTTTTCCCCAGAATAACAAATGCCCCCCCCTTTTTTTAAGATTTTATTTTTAAGTAATCTCTATACCCTACATGGGGCTCAAACTCACAACCCCGAGAACAAGAGTTGCATGCTCCCACCAATTGAGCCAGCCAGCCACCCCAAACAAATTTTTAAAAACATGATTATTATTCATACTAATATCAGTTCTGATTTTGATTTGATAAAAATGAAAAGTTTTAAACAAAAATGGCTGTTTCTAAATTCAGAGGACGCTATTCAAATAAATGAATTAGAACTCACTGTACACTTGAGATATAAAAAAGTTTCTGGCAGAGAAAATATTCTTTTTAAATATTATAAGCCAAGCCAGCTTCATGCAAATTCATTTAGAGCAGTTTCAGATTTATGTATTTAATAAAGCTGGGTAGTGGATCTAACATATATTTAACATCCATTGATGTACAGTGATGTTCTAGTGACTGCCTGGGAAAGAATGATGAAATTTTATTTAGTGTTTCTGCTATATCAGTCAGTTCTATAAATGACTTTCTAATGGGTTACAATATATGCTTTTAATAGTTTTCTGTAATATTAAGTGTTAATATTTATTGAGTGCTTTCTATATGCCAGCAGCTATTCTACATATTATCTATGGATTATCTCATGTAATCCTCATAACAACACTTTAATGATCTCGCTATTTTACAGATGTGGTAGAGGCTCACAAGAAGGTTGCAAAACTAGTTAGTAATGGAGCTGGAAGTCACACACCAGCAATATGACTCCAAAGCTTGTATACCAAACCCTCGCTACTCAAAATGTGGTCCCTGGGCCACAGGGACCCATTACCTGGGAACTTGTTAGAATTGCAAAATCTCAGGCTCCACCCCAGACCTACTGAAAATCTACATTTTTAACAAGATTCCTAGATTATTGGTTCATTACATTTGAGAGCATAGTTCTAAACCACTATGCTCTCCCGCCCTTATATACAGAATAAATTTTTTAAAAACTGATTGCTATTTTTTTCTACAGTATAATACTGAATTCTCATCTTTATGCTATTTTAGGGATTCCTATCATATATAAAGTGTATTATAATGAGATCTGATGAGTAAATATGAGCAGGGATCCCATGTAGACCCAAGTTATCTTAAAATCAATTGTGTAAAGAGTAGGAGGAGGGGCGCCTGGGTGGCTCAGTTGGTTAAGCATCCAACTCTTGATTTTGGCTCAGGTCATGATCCCACAGTTGTGAGATCAAGCCCCATGTCAGGCTCCAGCTCCAGCAGGGCATGGAGCCTGCTTAAGATTCTCTTTCTCTTTCTCTCTTGAAAGAGAGAGAGAGGAAGGAAGGAAGGAAGGAAGGAGAGAAAAGAAAAGGGTAGGAAACATTCCAGAGTGTAAACAATAGGAAGTCTTTCTCTCCACAAAGCAGCTAACTTCTTCAAGGCCTGAGACTTTCTTAAAATCACTATGTAGTACACTGAGTACAAACTCTAGAGACTGACTGCCTATTTCAGCTTCTATTTCTAGTTTTGTGGGACCTCAGGAAAGTTAAACAGCTCTCTGTACCTCAGCTTCATCACTGGGGAAATTAGGTCTACATGGTACTTACTTCACAGGATTACTGTCAAGATGAAATGCGTAAGCCATGTAGAGGATCTAGAACAGAGCCTGATATGAGGCAAGTGAATAAATGTTAGCTTCTATAGTTTATTGTTGTTAGCTATCATTTCCATCTTAGAATAGAATAGATTCATATCTCATACTTCTTGGTTATCAGTTGGTAATAAATTGATAAAAAGTTTTGTTAGCAGAACTCACAGGCAGGGAAGCACCTCAGTGAGACATTTTTCTGAAAAATACAAATACTGAAGTTTATGGCTTGGATTCTTAATAGCAAAGATATCCCTTTATGTGGTGAGTTCTGCTAAATGGCACTTGATTGTGGTGCTTAACCAGTTAATTCCAGTGAAATCAATTCAAAATCAAAATGAAATGTGTTAATATATCGAATATTTAAATATATGTGCTTTTAAATTGAATAAAGATAATGAGGATTATAAGCCCATTTGGCTATCCACTTGCATAAGTAATACAGAAAAATTAAGTGGATAAAGAATGTTTGTTTAAAGACTGAATGCTCCAGTAGCTTATTTGTTTCCTTCTGGGTGAACGTAATTCTGAAATTAATCATTACAGTCTTTAGGGGAAGTACTCACTTAACAACTTTTCAAGAATATATCTAATGTGTGAAGTGAGATTGCATGTTCCTGGAAAGTAGTACCATTTTGAAAGCTGATTTGTGAAAGGCATGGAGATAAAAAGAGTTGGTGAAAAGAATGCCCTGGAAAACTTTTAAACTGCCAATTCCAAGACCCACACCTAGAGAGTTCTCTTCACTAGGCCTGGGATGAGGCCCAGGTATTTGAATTTTTAACAGTAGGTGGGGTAATTCTGCTTCAATTAGTCTTTGACTAGACTTTGAGAAACACTGCAGTAAAGGCAAAGACATGAATTTGATGCTATTTGTTTTCCATTTTCTTTATCTTCTTTGGTCTTTCTCCCTGCCCTCTGTTAGTGATCCCATTCCAGTCCTTAATTTTTTTTTTTTTTTACCCTTTCTCAAAAAACATCTCTTCCAGATTTATTAGTCATGTCTTTGCAGATGGTTCTACATAATGATCATAGGGTTCTCTTTTTAATCTAAAAATCTCTAAGCCAAAATGCAGGTACTTAAATCAATTTAGAGGCTGTGGGTGCATTAAAAAATAAATAAGAAAGAAGAGAGGAAAAGGAATAGAATAGGAAATATCAAAGCAAACATTAAGGGTAAGCAATGTTTCATTAAACTTTTAAGATGGATGTGTGCACACATATGCATGAGATTAGAATGCACTTTTTAACCTGTGGGTCATAGTCCAAAAATTTTGAAAGATACTGTCTGAATCCCAGTCTTTGGAATTTCAGTGTGACATTACGAGCAATATGTTTTTTCATGCATTCCCCTCGTGTATTGCCTCCATCTCTATTCTGGACATTTCCATTTGTATAATACACTCAAAATCATCTGTGTGAAATTGCATTTGCCATGCCTTATCACCATTTACCTCCTATATTTAAAAAAAAAATCTATTCATAACTGTCATCCAGATTAAAGTTTCAGAATTTCCTTTGTAATAGCTCTTTCTATACAAACTGTCACGTAGCCTCATCTCACTACCGTGTTCTGTCCTTAGGCCCTAACCAGCAAAAAACTTTATGGGGACCATACTAGTAACCCACTCCTCAGCTAGCTTCTTAAAGGCCAGCATGGACATGCACTGGATGATATCTAGGCACGTGTGTGTGTGCGTGTCTGTGTGTGTGCGTGCGTGTGTGTGTGTGTAGCAGAAGCAAGGTTTATTGAGCCATAGCAAAATGGTAGTACAAAGCTCCTGAGGAGGGTGGGGACCCAAGAGGGTTGCCCTACTGGATGATATCTATAACAGCTTTCGGCAAGACTGTTGGAGCCTCTGACAATAAGCATGCCCTGTTCTGTATGATGCCCATCCTTTTTTCTTAGCCACAGGATGAGTTCGGTTTAAAATCCAAGCTTGTTTATGCCTGGGACATGTAATACCTGCCTGGTTTTCTCTCAGCTATAATTGCCTACTTCATTCAATAATCCCAAGCTATGTATACTCTGGAAAGTCATTTCAAAAGCCACCTTTCCTTTTCTTGTGGCTCATCCTCTTCCTATTCATCATCACCTTCATGTGGATTAATTCACTGTCCTGATTGATCTTCCTACCTCTGTTACCTCAAACCTTCTTAACACTCTGTTTGAAAAACATTTATACAACATTAGTTAAGTATTGCCTTAGTAAAACAAACACAAAAACAAAAAACTCTGACTCACTGTTTTGTATAGGATAAGATCCAAATATTTTCTTTCTAGAGGAAAAAAGGCCTCAGCATACCTGTCTGGCCATAGCATACCTCTTCAGTTTTTGTTTGTTTTAAGTAAGCTCTAGGCTCAACATTATGCTCAAACTCACAACCTTGAGATCAATAGTTGCATGAATAGTTGCATGCTGTACTGACTGAGCCAACCAAGTGCCCCATATGTCTTTAGTTTTATCTTCCACTATTTTCATCCATTAGTTTTCTGCTCTGGCTCCCCCAAACAGTTCCATTTATGTTCTAGGGATATTCTCATCATTTTAATTACCAGAGCCCGCTGTTGGTGGTGGTTCAGGAACCTGAAGCAGGTAGCTGTGGCTGGGGTTTAAGAGTGGGATCCCAGTACATACAAAGAAATCTCAAGATGGGGACCTAATTATATACTGGTAATAAGCAAGTTAGTAAGAGCCCAGGTTGTGGAAGAGGATAGAAATAAGCAGGAGCCAAACTCATTATTCACTTCTCAAGTTACTGTCTGAGGCTTCCTATGTCCTCTCTTCACTAGTTGTTGGATCGTTTCCAGAATAGGAGAGGGCTTGAACCTACGTATAGTGAGAGATTAAATGTCTTCAACTGTGGGGCCTGTGAGGCTATGGAGTTTGGAAGATCACTTGGCTCCCACCTTTAGGAATACCTTCACTTCCTTTTTCTGGATGGCTTGACTTCTCTACCTCCATCTGCCTCGAAGGAACTTCCCACTGCAGGATTCTAGGTCATTCGTTACTTGTACCACTCAGTTAACACTAAATTAGTTGATGTCTTATAATATTTTTTGTATTTTTTAAATTTGTTTTTGCTTTTTGTATAAAAATTAAGACATGCTCATTATAATAAGTTCAAATAAATAAAGGAAGTTATTAAGAGTGAACATTTCCTTTTTCCCTGTCCCATTTTAGTTCCACTGCCCACAGATTAGCACTAATAGTTTGTTGAGTTTCCTTCCTGATAATTTGGGATGGTTTGTTTGTTTCAAAAGTATTTTACTGTATTGTATATAGATCTACAATTTATTTTTTTTTTAATGAAATAAGACAGCTCTCTGGAAATCTTTTCGTCATGCCATACAGAACTAGATTATCATTTTTATGTGTACATAAGATCCATTTTATCTATGTTATATTTTTATTTAAAATATCACATATTCTGATAAATAATCAGTTTGCCCAAGATAGTCTCATTTTCTGCCTTTGTCGTATTTCATCTGGCTTAGCATTTGTCTCAGATTTTTCATTTTTTTGATTTTTATTTTTTTAAAGATATTTATTTATTTATTTGAGTGAAAGAGAGAGAGCGTGAGCTAGCATCAGTGGGGGGAAGAAAGAGGGAAAAGCAAACTCCCCTCTAAGGAGGGAGCTGGATGCAGGGCTCAATCCCAGGATCCTGGGATCATGACCTGAGTCGAAGGCAGATGCTTAACCAACTGCCACCAGGCGCTCCTCAGATTTTTATTTTTGAATGAAGTATTGCTTAATAGTTGCATATCATTAAACCAAGCTTAGGTTAGATTTTGTACTTCTGCATTCTGACATCATGTCATATGTGAGATGCCAGTGTAGTAAACAGAATTCTCACTTTAACATATGGTTAAATTGGCCATTGCCCATTTCCTTTTTCCAGATCCTTTCCAGAAGTAATAATAGCTAACACATCTTCTTCAAGGGCAGCATGAAGGTATTTGTTTATAAAGTGAATGCACTCTGGCATGAGCACTTAGGTACAGCTAACTTTTTCAGGTCTTGGGTGATGCTGGTGGCAGAACTATTTGATGCTGCTACCTCTGCTCATCCCTTAATGTGTCAGCCACTTGTGCTGTGCCCATGCCCTTGCCCTTGGCCTGCACATGGTTTCCCAGCCTGTGTTCAGTCTTGCCATAGAATGAATGCAGTCTAAACTCTATTACTACTAAGTCTTTATCATGTATTACACATTTACAACTACTTGTTTATTGTTGGGTAACACACATACACACACACACAGAGCACTGAATATCCTTTGACCTGCTGAAATGAATTAATGTGTAACTCACAATGGGGGCTATAATGACATCACTGATCACATGAAAATAAGAAGACATCTATCTGTTGAAGAATCATCAACATCTCTTGCACAGTCATATTTTAAGATTGTGCCTGAAAAAGCTACATATAATACTTAGGTGCAGAAGGTACATTTGTGTACCACTCTGTGAAACTTTACTTTTCACTTAGATCAGGTGGCTGTTCTAAATTAATTTCTCTCATTTGCAGTTATGAGTTTTCTTGTTCATGTATGAAAGGTGAATCAATAGTTCTTAATGTATTGATTGGCTCCATTAATAGGACTTTATCAACAGTTAAATAATGCCAGTTTTATATCAGTATCCTTGGATACTTCAAATAAAAAAATGAATTAATTCCAGTAATGGTTCAAGTTTCATGTCTAATTCACGGAATCAAAGTAAAGCATTTAGAAGTTCATTCTGTAAAAGATGAAACACTTAGCATTACTGTGAATACTATTATAAATTGAATTCCAAACTGCAACATGATAAAGTTTTTTAGTCTTGGTGATTAAAAACATGTTGTGATGGAGCATAACATCATAAAAATTTTTAAATAGAACCTATGAAGAGAATTATACTTGAAATATGTTGTGATGACATGGTAATTCATAATTACACCCCCAAAATTTTCAAAATCTACCAATCTAAATAGGAGATGTTCTTGTCAAAAAGTACAAATATTTATACATACGTAAGATAACCAGCCTTAACTTTTTATGATTAGACTGCTTTTGAAGAAAACAAATAACTTAAGCATAGCAATATGTACTTTTTCTTTTTGGATATTAGAAATGTTTGAAACATTGAAGAATTACTGTTTTTTATAAATTGACTTTAAGTGCCTATTAGGGTATTAAATACCTTTTTTTTAAAGATTTTATTTATTTATTTGAGAGAAAGAACATGAGACAGTGAGCACAGGCAGAGGAAAAGGGCAGAGGGAGAGGAAGAAGCAGACTCCCCACTGAGCAAAAAGCCCAACATGGGGCTAGATCCCAGGACCCTGGGAACATGACCTGAGCCAAAGGCAGACACTTAACCAACTGAGCCATCCATGTGTCCAGTATTAAATACTCTTGTAAAATTATCCTCTAATTTTTTTGTTGTACTTTCTTCAAAATCGGTTAGAAATCTTTAATGAAAGTGTTCAACAAATGGTGGAGAAAAAAAATCATTTTATGTGAAGCATTTAGGGAACTGAATTATTGAAAACAAAGCTCACATATAGGAAGACCTTGAAATGTATCCCCTGAAATTTAAGGGGAAACTGAACAAATTAAATGATGAGAACTCAAATGGTGTACAAGATTTAGTTGTAGAATTCCATAATTGTGTTTTGAAAGATGTAGACTTATGAGAAAAATCTTTTCATGGAGCTTATATTTTTAAAAATTGTATAAATTGATATTCTAGTTCAGAGTAAAGTTGAACTGGGAAGTCCCATAATTCTGCAGCATCTAAATTTAGCAAAACATTAAAAAATAATCATAAATATTTGATGAGTTTTTTTTTAATTTCAGAAATTTAATTTATGGGTATTGGAGGTTTTTTTTTTTAATTATTGGTCCAAAAAAGGCACTCTGCACGGAGACAATAAACCAAAAACTACTACTTTTAAGAATGTATTTTATTATTAAAAATTAAAATTGAAGATATTCTTCATTTAGCAAAATTTGCTGTGAACTTAATAAATTCACCAGATAACTTAACACCTGAGGAAGACAATATAGGTGTTAGCAATTTAAAATTTACTCACCCTTAGGGTGCTTGGGTGGCTCAGTTAAGTGGCCAACTCTTGGTTTTGGCTAGGTCATGATCTCAGAGTCCTGAGATTGAGCCCTTGTGGGGTTCTGCACTCTGTGGGGAGACTGCTTGAGGATTCTCTCTCTCCCTCTGTCCCTCCCCCCCACTTGCTCGCTCATGCTCTCTCTCTCAAATAAATAAAGCTTTTTAAAAAAAGGTCAATGTTACCATAAAAAAATTAAGATTTACTAACCTTAAAATGCAATTTGGAAAAATATAAAAATAATACAATCATAAAAAAATGCTTTCCTCAGAAAAATATCTGTGACATGCAACTAAGAAATTCTTTGAAATATAATGAAAATGAGGGGCACCTTGGGTGGCTCAGTCAGTTAAGCCTCCGATTCTTGATTTCCAGTCAGGTTATGATCTCAGGCTAATGGGATCAAACCCCCAGTTGGGCTTCTTGCTCAGTTGGGAGTCTGCTTGAGAGTCTCTCTCTCTACCCCCCTCTGCCCCTCCCCCCAATGTGTGCTCTTTTTCTTTAAATAAATCTTTAAAAAAGTATATGAAAATCATGTGTGTATTTTTGATATTGAAATAATATAGGCTTTTTACTTTAATGAGCACAGATATAAGAATTTTTTGAAAGAATGTTATTTTTTTTTAACTTTTTTTTTTTTTTTTTTAAAGATTTTATTTATTTGCGAGAGAGAGAATGAGAGACAGAGAGCATGAGAGGGAGGAGGGTCAGAGGGAGAAGCAGACTCCCTGCCGAGCAGGGAGCCCGATGCGGGACTCGATCCCGGGACTCCAGGATCATGACCTGAGCCGAAGGCAGTCGCTTAACCAACTGAGCCACCCAGGCGCCCGAAAGAATGTTATTTTTGAAAATTGTTTTTGAATATTATGTAGGTCCACACATAAAATAAAACTGTTTAATTGGTTAATAAAATTTGAAAAATGGTATAATTTTAGTTACTTTCACTACCTTTTTTTTTATTATGTTATGTTAATCACCATACATTACATCATTAGTTTTTGATGTAGTGTTCCATGATTCGTTGTTTGCGTATAACACCCTGTGCTCCATGCAGTACGTGCCCTCTTTAATACCCATCACCAGGCTAACCCATCCTCCCACCCCCCTCCCCTCTAGAACCCTCAGTTTGTTTTTCAGAGTCCTTTTTTATTCTAAAAAACATCCTGGTTTGGGTGATCCCCTCCTTGCCAAATTTCCCTCTACAAATTAACTCCTTCTTCTGATTTTTCTTTCTCTTAAGAATATGACTTTTCTCCCAGTCCTGTGGATTTAAAATCTTGCTATAAACACTGATTCCTGTCTCTGTTTTAAAAAGATCATTCTGGTGGTAGGATAGAAAATGAAGTAGAAGGAGATGATGGACTTTGAATCTACACAGGAGCAGTAGGAAATGGATGGATATGAGAGAGAACAGAAAAAACTGATCATTTGGCTATGAGATTAGTGAGAGAATGTTAGGGAATGTGGAAGATGACTCCCACTCAGTGACATGGATATCTGAATTGATAGTTGTGCTCTTAACTGTCATAGGGACCTCAAGAAAGGAAGGAAGTTTCAGAGGGGAGATGATAAGATTGTCTGGGGACATGTTGAGTTTGAGGTGCCTGTGGAACATCCATGAGAGTTATCCAGTATGGAGTTGGATAGTTAGAACAAGTGCTCCAACACACATGTTGTAGCAGAAGACATGGATGTGGATTAATCTGTCCAGTCCAATGACCAAGAGGAAGAAAAGGGAAGGAGCTGGTAAGGGCCACAGCTGTGGTGTCCAGGATAGAGTTGGGGGAGAAACAGTGCTCTAATAGTCAGTGGATTGGCCTTTGGAGAAGGGAGAGCCCAGAATTAGTGTCAAGTGTAACAGGTTGGAGAGAAGACTTGCCATTTGTGTCTTTGTGAGGTTCTAATAGCTGTAGAAGGAATTTAGGCCTTGCTGAGACAGGAAATGTTCCCAGAAATAGTTTACCATTTGAAACTTTTAGACTTAAATTTAATAAACTTCGAGATATAATAGTCTTTAATATAGTTGTACACTGTAGCTTTTATTCTAATACTTTTCTACAAACTTAGTGTCATCATTTCTTTTTGCTACGATTTTTTTTGAAGTTTTACTTTGTACAAGGGCACATTGATTAGAGTGGACTTTTTAATATCTTATCAAGAACATCAGTTTTATTAAATAATTTGATACATAGACCTGTTCTAGAAATTTGACTATTCATTGAGTCAGCCCAAAACAATTTAAAAATCTCATTTTATTCTTAGAACCTGTTTCTCAATGGTATACATGGATAAAATTTTAACTTATATTTCATTTTTACTTACTAGCTTTTTCTTTTTAAAATTATATCAAGAACATATTCTGGGGGTGCCTGTCTGGCTCAGTCAGTGGAGCACATGATCCTTGATCTCAGGGTCGTGAGTTCAAGCCTCACATTGGGTTAATAAATGGAGCCTACTATTAAAAAAAAAAATGTATTCTGTATTCTGTATGTTTAGACTTTATTTAGTAATTAAACCATCTAATTTAAGTAGTTTTCCTCCTGTAATGTATGCCTTCACATTATGTCTTACATGTTCATTTTGATACTTCAACTTTGGTATATGATTTATCTTTTGTAGAAAAATGCTGGGTTCTTTCATCACAATTACAGTCATTGGTCTGATAATCCTGTGAGTCAATCTACACAAAACAAGAAGCTCATATCAAACTCCTGGCAGGTTTAGTTAAAATTAAAATGCATGCTCAACTGTAGAGATTGTCAAGTGTGGAAATAATATTTGTCCAGCTGGACAGCTTTCTTTTGTAGTTGCTAAATGAAAGTTGAGATTCTGTCTGCTCTTTGAAAGCTTCTGTGTCATGAAGGTAATTTGGACTGTTTGTGGCTTGACAGGAATTATTAAAATCAGATGAAGTGAAGGGAAGCAAGTGTGAGAAAGCAAAATTGACACTGACACTCTATTATTTGCAGCTTGGATCATGATGACTATGTTGATATGATAGGTTCACTGTTGAGATATGTTAAGCAGCAAATAAAGTAAAAAGCAAGTATAGTGATGGATTTTCAGATTTAACATGAAGAAATCCTATATTTATTTTCACCAATTGCCTTTTACATAGATTTTCAGGTCATTTGATATGAATTTGCTTTAACCAACAACAAATTTTCCTTCTATTAAACTATAGAATTAAAAAATATCCTGCAAAGGCAATAAAACAGAAGATTAAATATTAGAGAAATAGATCACATGATTAATAGAATTTTAAAATTAGAAGAGTCCCTAAAGATAATTTTTATCTAATTTCCTTTTTTTTGTAAATGGAAACTGGAAAGAGTTTTAAGGTACCACGTTTAAATTTTATTCGATAGCTTAAATGTTAAACCTTGGTATTTCACTAGTATATTTTCTTACCTCTTCACAATTTTTTAAAAAATGGCTTAATTTCTTAAGCATTTAAAAATGGTTTAAGCTACAATTGTAGATAACTTTTTTGTTTAAAGATCTTAAATTACGTTATATGTGGCCTATAAATAATACTGTGGACACTGATGAAGTAAATAGCTTCCATAAATATGATTTTCTACTGAAAACATCCTTAATAGAGGGAGTTACAGCTAGGAGGCTATTTCAAGTTGTTAATCAAGGACCGTTATGGTAAAAAATATAATTAAATATGAAGAACTATATATATATATAAAGCAAAGATAAAAAGCCTGGAGTTGTCCTACGCATTGTGGAAAACCTTCAGTGGTATTTAAGCAGGGTAGCGAATGATCTGATTTCGTTTATAAAAGAAGAAATTTAATGCTAATATGCAAGTTTGATACAAACTCAGTGTCCTACAGTTCAGTTTAATTCAATTCTGACACTACCTATAGTTAGCACAGACTCCACACGTTAATGGCTCAGTCCCACAAGACTGCACCCACGTTAGATGAGAGCCTCAAAAGACATCTCCAGGGGATGTCTACTTGTGCCCAGCTGACTACATATTTGAGGGTTCCCACAACCCCCTAGTCAGGTTCAGTAAGTCATTAGAATGACTCATAGGAAAGTGTTGTAGTTCTGATTACAGCATTTTTAGAAAGGATACAACTCAGGAATGGCCAAATGGAAGAGATTCATAGGACAAAGTAAGGTGGGAGGTAGAGGGAGACAAGGAGGAAGAACCAAAATGTATTTCTTATTAAACCACAAGGTGTGAGTCTTGGAGGCCAGATAGGAGGTTTTTCCATTTTTTTTCAGAAAGCTATAATGTCAGATTTAAGACACTGGAAGCACACAGAGGAAGAAGTCAAATTTGAGAGCATTTGGTTACCATTTAATATGTTAGGGAAGAGAAAGGGTCAAAGAATTTGGTGATCATTTAAGACAATGGTCAGCAAACTTTCTCTTAAGGGCCGGATAGTAAATATTTTATAATTTATGGACTACACATGTCCACTGTGGCTTATTCTTTTTGTTTCTTTTTAATTTTACAACTCTTTAGAAATGTAAAGACCATTCATAGTTTGCTGGCCATAGAAAACACAGACTGTGCTACAGTTGACTGACACCTGATTTAAGTTATTAGAGCAAGGAAAGGAGAGAGATTAGGGAGGTGGTGACCCTGTAATATAGGAAGAGAAGCCAGTTTAAGGAAAAGATTTTGAATTAAATTTTGGACATGTTGAGTTCAAGGGACCTTTGAAACAGCAATGTGGAATTGCCTAGTAAATGTTTGGAATTATGTGTTGAGGTTTTGGAGGAAGAACTAGGTTAGAGATACAGACTTTAAGTTTTCATCATAGAGATAATAGATGGATGAGACTAATCATTGAAAAGCATGTAGAATAAGAAGAATTCCAGCCTGAAATGGACTGGAAGAGAAAGGGAGGAAAACTTTCTATATTTCCTTTCCCAAGTCAGGCAAGGGGAGTAGAGATATATGGAAAGACTACAACCTGAAAACTAATAGGAATAGATTTTTTTGAGATTTGAAGAGGACGAAATCCAAATGAATAAAAGTAAAACAGAATTTCTAAAAGTTAAAATACTTTAGAAAAAAACAACAAAATCTAATCTGGTAAAATTATATAAAAAACAGCAGTAGCTTTGAATGAAGAATGTTTAGGGAAAGTAGTTAAAATGAGAAGCAGATTCTAGAGAGAACTCTGTGAATATCACACAAAACTAGTCTGGTTAATTTAAGCAAAGAAAAAAACAGTGGCTCTTGTTCAGTGGAACAGGGAGAAGATTTATTGTGTGTCTCTGACAAAATCAAACCAAAACAAACCCAAAAACAACTATATGAACTTTTAGTCTCAGAAGGAAGGGAAGTGGGCCTTACAGGGCCTCAGGAAAAAATCCATGCACCTTCTCTTGAATTTAACTGTATTTAACTTGGTTGGTATACCACTAAGTGGTTCCCTATCCCAGCTTTCATTCCAAGTTTCAGGATTTCTTTGCATCTGTTGGTTCAGTTTGGGTGAGATGTCTAATCTTGGATATTTAGTTATGACAGGAAAGCTGGGTCCTCTAGCATAGAAACTGACATTGTCAAGGATTTAAGAATTTAATTCCCTACATTGTCTATCAGATTAAAAAAGAGAAATTAGAGCTGGACAGCTACCTAAATTGGGAACTCCTACCAGGAACCTGTGAATAAATGTGTAAGGGACAAGAAAGGTACTAGGAAGCTGTACTACTTAGGAAGATTGGCAAGAGAGGAGATGTCAAGGAAGGAATAGCTGTCTGTACCAAATAGTGCAAAGATTAAGTATGATAGGAATTGAAAAATATTTTGTCACTTTCAGTGCAAAAATAGAGGCAGAAACCAGATTGCTCTGAATTCAGAAGTGAATGAGAGGAGATAAAAGATGAGGAACTATTGGACTACTGTTTGCAGATGTTGGGCTATGAATAGAAGGAGGTTCTAGGGAGGGTTTTGTTGGTTTCTAAAAAGCAAGAAACGAACATGTTTATAGTCAGATGAAAGGTATATTAATGATACAGAACTAGTTAGTGATAATATACTATTAATACTATTAACTTAATATTATTAACAGCATTTTAGGAGAAATTCTTAAATCCTTGGAACATACTTTAAGACCCACATTCTTGGGCTCCTGAGTGGCTCAGTTGGTTAAGCAACTGCCTTCGGCTCAGGTCATGATCCTGGAGTCCCAGGATCGAGTCCCGCATCGGGCTCCCTGCTCAGCGGGGAGTCTGCTTCTCCCTCTGACCCTCCCCCCTCTCATGTGCTCTCTCTCTCTCATTCTCTCTCTCTCTCAAATAAATAAATAAAATCTTAAAAAAAAAAAAAAAGACCCACATTCTTTAGAAGCACCAATTTAGATACAGAGTGCATACTAAGTTTAAATCATTCTTACTTAGTTATTAAAAGAAAATTCCTTAAAAATGTAATCAACACATCTTACAAGCTATGTTTGTTAGTATTCCTAGTTGATAGGCAATACAATTGCCTTTTTAAAGTACTCCATAACTTAAACTTTCTACTGTACTACTTTCCAAAATAATAAGGTATTTACTGTACCTGAAAATTCATTATCCCATGTTAATCCTTAACCCCATGATTTGTGACTATCTTTAGGTCTAATCTAAAAATATATAATAATTTTATGACTTTTAAATCATGTAAAATATAGAGTGCTAAGTTATAAAAGAATATGGAAATTAAAATTTGTTTTCACATTATCTTTGTTTCAGTGTTGTATTAAAGCAAGAGATGGCTAGGATTACATATTGAAGATTATAGAGTTAATAAAATAAAAATATTTTCTAGAAAGAGAAGTGCATTGAAGAATAAAGAAAGCAGCGTCAGTTTTGGTGGGTAAAACATATGACAATTAATTCTGTTTGCTTGTCAAGCTACAGTAGTGTATTCTGACTGATCCTGTCAATTTCTACCTCATACATGCACATATTTAAATTACTAATAGAGGAGTTACAAAGGGGATTTTAATAGCCATAACATGTTAATATGCTTACTTATTGGATATATATTAATATTCCCACTCATACCATTAAAATAATCAGAATTTCTGCAATTGTTAATAGAAAGCATAGCAGTCTGTGATAGGAATCCTAATACATACATGAGAGTTGAGAAAATAAAGAATAGAATGTCAAGTTCTATATTTCCTAATATAGGACTTTAATGCATAAGGTATTTCATTTTATTTTATTTTTTATTTTTTTAAAGATTTTATTTATTTGACAGAGAGAGACACAGAGAGAGGGAACACAAGCAGGGGGAGTGGGAGAGGGAGAAGCAGGCTTCCTGCTGAGCAGAGAGCCCGACGGGGGGCTCGATCCCAGGACCCTGGGATCATGACCTGAGCCGAAGGCAGACGCTTAACGACTGAGCCACCCAGGCGCCCCTAATGCATAAGGTATTTTAAATGACTGTCAACAAATTGAGATCCATTTGGGTTGTTTCTCAGTCTTTGGAAAGGCTAAAGCATTGAAATTTCAACTTCAGTAATTGATGAAAAGAAAGAAATTTCTGGTGACTTTGAAATATCACAGGGGGAAGATCTAGCCTTAAAAAAATTTATTTTTGAAAACTGGTTTCATAATGAAGGAAATTTATAATGGTTCTAGGGAAAGCTGTCAAATACATATGGTAGTAAATAAGTCAATATGTATAAGACGTAAAATAATGTTTTTTTTGTTTTTTTGTTTTTTTAAGTACAAGTCTATACAGGGAGGCAGTTTATAGCCTTGGGATTAAGGATAGCCACTGAAGCAGTTGGAATCCCAGCTTTGCCACTTCCTATGCAAGTGATCTTGGGCAACTCAAAAACCTCTCTGTGCCTCAGTTTCTACATCTTTAATGTAGAGAATATAATAGTATCTATCCCATAGGATTATGGTAAGAATTAAAAGAGTTCATGCATATAAAGTACTTAGAATAATCAATGGTCCATAAAAATGCTGTATAAAAGTTAGCTGTAATTATTAAAATTACTATTTAGCCACCATACCTTTAATCCATGTCTGAATAAATGAATACACTGAACTAAATAAAATTTTCAAGATTTGGGGAAAGTTATGATACTGATTTTTAGTAAAGTTATATTTATGATATTGGTA
Source organism: Neomonachus schauinslandi (assembly GCF_002201575.2). NCBI lineage: Eukaryota > Metazoa > Chordata > Mammalia > Carnivora > Phocidae > Neomonachus > Neomonachus schauinslandi. The sequence goes on along the minus strand of NC_058409.1, from coordinate 70,098,253 downwards.
AGACTTTGTGAATGATCCAGGCGAACTACTTTGTGACTAGGTATGGATGGAAAAGTAAAAATGAGCCAGACTGGGAACAAAAAGCTGGTCAAAATTTATTTTCACTCTGCTTTTTTTTTTCAAACCAGTGACTCAAACCAAACCAGCAATACAACAAATAATACAAAGAATATAAAGAATACAAAGAATAGGGGCGCCTGGGTGGCTCAGTCGTTGGGCGTCTGCCTTCGGCTCAGGTCACGATCCCGGGGTCCTGGGATCGAGCCCCGCATCGGGCTCCCAGCTCCGCAGGAAGCCTGCTTCTCCCTCTCCTACTCCCCCTGCTTGTGTTCCCTCTCTCACTGTGTCTCTCTCTGTCAAATAAATAAAATCTTAAAAAAAAAAAAAAAGAATACAAAGAATAATGGGTCAGGGATACATGATGTCTGTGAAGGTATGATTCCCTAATGTCACCCTGTTCCTTGTGGAGGCATAATACCCAAAGTCAGTTGGTTTCATGCATCTTTTGTTGAGTGAAGAGTATGCCAAGTCAGAGGAGCCCAGAAACATGGGCTAGCTGCTTCTTAGAATATTTTAGAAAGCTGGGGGGTTGGGGACGAAACAGTATGGGCATCTACCTATTACCATAAAAGAATATCTTGCTACCTCACATTTCCTCTTTTCACATGTTATTTCTTACTAAGCTATCAATTCAATTTTCATGTAACAGTCCTGGGGAAGGGAAAAGGAAATAATTAAAAATGGCTCTGAGTGCATGATGCAGGAAGAATGATGGTATTAATGAGTGAAATAGTCCATTGGAAAAGTTAATTTGGGGGCAGAGCGTTTCAGAAATATGTCCTCCTCCTACCATTCCTTATAGAATACAGCAAATTTATAGCTAGAAGAAACCTCAGAGCCTAATAAATCCATCCATCTCATTTTGTAAATGAGGAATGTGAGCTCTGTCCCTCTTGAGAGATCAAGTGACTTACTCAAAGTCACATTAACAGAACTAGGATCAGAACTCAAATCTATTGATTCTTGATTCAATGGTGTTTAGAGTTAAATGTGTTTTAGTATAGTGGAACATTTTGAAACTTGTTTAGTTAAATGTGAAATATAAATTTTTAATCAGAACATTTCTTTGCCATGCTCATTAAAAGTGTTTATTTTAGGCTAAACAGTAGGACTTCAGGTAAACTAGAGCTGGTGGACACATTAAGTCCACAGTTGTGCATAGGTCTGAAAAGGCATGGGACCTTCCTCTCTGGGCTTTTCCACAGAGAAGTCACATGGTCCTAATGTTTCCCTTTAACTCATTTGCAGTGTAGATTTTTTCCCAATGGTTGGTCTTTATGTCTTTTTTCACTTTTTAAAAGTATATAGATGATTATGAGAAAGCATGCATTTGGTTGGTTATAAGAAAAATGGCACTCTGGATTTTTATTATTGAAGAAACGGAAAAAAGATAAAATCAGGATTCTAATCATTATATGTGTTTAAATAATGAAAAAGAGACCCTAGGTTAGAAAGGTATCTTTTTAAAATATGTTAAAAGAAAAGTGAGATTCCAAAATTACTTTTGTGGGCTTTCTTTTGATCACATGAGGTTTGACTTTTTTTTACTGCTTTATTTTAGTGTTTCTGGCCATGCTTATAATATGTACATATTTTATTATAGTCACTGTTCTTAAGAATTTATAACTCAACTCTTACAATTTGCCCGTGGCTGAAATTTGATCTATAAATATTTGGCTTAGATACAATTCTTCAAACATTACTCATTTTTAAAAGGCAATAATTAATATTAGATTGGCTGTTAATACTTGTTTGAAATATTAAGCACTGTTTTTTTAATCTTATACCAAAAATGATCAGAAACATTACAGAAGAATATTTAAAAATAGTACTATGGAATGACAGTTTCAAAAACAAAGTTACTCTACTTTTAAAAGTTTCAACTCCCATTTTTGGTTGATCATAGATTAGGATAAGAGACTTCATTATGTCAAATGATGATTACCTCCCTGGTGACAACAGTTTAATAGTTAGGAGTACAGAAACATAAGCAGAATGTGAAGCTCTATCTTGACACAACTTCACAGCCACCTCCTTTTCCCCCTAAATTTTTTAAAGGTTTTTCTGTGTTTCTGAAATACCACTGAGGTATTTGTCAAGTTATGTTAGTCCCTTAATAATTCACTTTTTTGTTGTTAAGGTCATAGTTATTTTTACTTAGAGAATAACAGTGCTCTTTCTATTGGCTCCTTTTCTTACTGTCTTATTTTTTTTTTTTTTTTTGCTGTCTCTACTCCTTTAGAGGAAAGACTATCCAATCTCCCTCTTCTTCTCCTTCTCCCTCCCTGTCGTCCTCATGATGCCCAGGCACAGTGTCACACTGTGGGCCCATGGAGAGCGTGGAAGGAAGTGAGAGGACTAGTGCCTATCCTCATACCCATTTGATGTGTGCTGCTTTGTCACCACAGTCCTACAGGGATCACTGCCATTCTGTTCTGTCATTCAAGTTTAAACTTTTACATTCAAACTTGAGCATCACTTACCACAGTCTACTCTGTCCTTTTAATTTATTTCTCATGTTGGTCCTGTGAATCTCTCTTCATTCTGGTTAATTTCCTCATCCTATTCTATTTTGCCCATGAAGTTTTCTCTTACCCTATCACACAGCATCTTAAACTTGCTGCCTCTTTACCTCTTTATTTTTCTATTGTCCTTCATCACCTTGGAACGGTATCTTAAATACAGAAGCATCACAGATGGATGCTAATCATGTGAAAGCTCTGAACCATCATCATTCTGGTACCCTGTTGTTATCAAATGGCATTCCCTTAATGTATTCTTTGTACTTATTGATTAACTTCTCTACTGAGGTTAGCTACAGAAAAATCTCACAACTATATATATTGGATATCCTTCAAAATCATGTCCCGAACCCCATCTGAATGCTTAACATGTTTCAGTCCATTATTGTTTTACTCCACTCATTTCAATGAAAGATACAACACATATTTAATACCACAATACACAGAACCACAGATTTCTTTTAACAGCACTTACAAGCACAAAAACCACAAAATAATACAAAAAGTTTGGTGAAATGTTCAGTTGGTCAGGAGATATTTAGGAATTATATCAGTTTTGAGTTAGATTTTGAGAGGAATGATAAACACGAATTGGCAAGAGAGTGTTAAGATTGGAAGATGTTTCAAATGAAGACAGATAGAAAATGTAAAATAAAAGATCAAAAGCTCCTTGAGAGCAGGCATAATTTCTTTTTTAAGTATTTTTCCTAATTACGTATGTTTAAAAAAGAAAACCACAGGCCCAAAAAGGTGTCACTCAGACCAAATTCCCAAACTGGAGTTTAATACCCAATCTAATTGCAATTTCAGCTTCCACCAGAAATATGGCCTTAACTGGTCAATCAGGAAATTTTTCTTTCCATCAGTGCCAGTAAGTCCCGTCACTTGTGTCCTCTCCATCCCCTAAAGAAAGATGAGGTAATCTGCATAATAAGACCCCTTATATTTCCTCTAGAAAACAGCCTTGTCTGGAACAATCCTTTTCTTTTACTACTCTTATGCCCCTACCGTGTTCAATAAAATCCTTCCATTTTGTACAACTCCTGGAGTGCTTCTCTATTTGCTGGAGGAGGTGCTGCCGATTCATATTAGCAAAGCCAATTAGATCTTCAAATTTACTTGGTTGAATTTTGCTCTTTAACGTGTAAAAATTAGTACTTACTGGCAAAATATAGGAAAGCACTAAGTACAAAGAAGAAAATAAATATCAACTGTAGTCTAAATATCCAGGGATAACCATTTTAACATTTTGGTTAATATTTCTACAAAATTGTATTTTGTATGCAGTAAATGATTCATTTCTCAGGAGACAGACACCCTTAAATTTTAGAACCAAATAAACCCAGTTCAAATTCTACTCTTAACACCAGGTAGCAGCTATGGAACATGTGCATGTTAGTTAATCTCTGGGCCCACCTTACTTCCACTATAAATGAGGATAATAACTATTTTATAGAGTTATTAGGATTAAGGAAGATGATGTAATTGGTTTGTACATAGTAGATACATAACAAGTCATATTGCTGTTTTGCTGTATATTTAAGCTGACTTCTATACCTATTTTCTTATGTTTTGAATATATAGAATCTGAACTAATGAGGCTTTATAGTATTGACAAATTAAGACAAGTCTGAACAGAGTATTGATATAAAACTGGTTTTATTAGACAGGCAAGCTACAAAGTATTTACTAAGTTTGAGCTTTCTTTTTTTATTATTATTATTATGTTAAGTTTGAGCTTTCTACAAAACCCTTAGCCAATCAAATTTTTTCATTACGAAAGTGACATTTTATTTTCTTGCAACAATTGTTGAATGGCTCATCATCTGAACTACCCCAAGTGATTCAAAAACATGCAAATACAGAAGCTGAATTCATTATTAGTAATATTGACCATTGGATTTAGTATAAAGGAAATACACTGATAATAGCTATAACTAGTTGAGCTGCTAGGGAGACAAGAGGATCTCAAACTCGTTGGTTGTATGGAAGTATTGAAGTTTTGGTGCCCTAAAGATGTATAACTTCTGATGGCTATACAGTGTTCTACCATTTAGCTTATAAGTTTTTGGCTATTTTTTAGCCTGATTTCAAACTAGTATTTATTATGACACATTATAAGTAAATATTTGTTCACAAACGAGAAATTACACCTTTTGCTGCAAAATATTTTGAAAGGATATAAGTGTATGAAAATTTTGGTATTTTAAAATGACATATCTGTGATTATTCTGTATTTGAAATTGAGTTTATAAATGACAAACCTTGTGATGCCATAGACTTTTTTTTTAACAACTGATAATCAATTTATTAAAAAGGTTGATTTAAGCATCTGCAATGGTGACTTCAACCTCAACTCCTGGCTCAATACTGATGGAAGTAATCTGCTTAACAGTCTCAGAAGGACTGTGCAAATCATTGAGTCGCTTGTGGATCCTCATCTGAAAACGATCCCAGGTCTTAGAACCTTCACCACAAGGAGTTTTTCTTGTAGTGATTCTCAGAGTCTTGGTAGGCATCCGAACTGGTCCTTTCACTTTGAGATTCTTTTCCTTTGCGCCTCTGATCAAGTCAGCACATACCTTTTCCAAAGATATTACGTTGCGGCTGGTGAGAGTAATTCTGATTGCGTGAATCGCCACCTCCGGTTCCACGCGTGTCTTTCCAGTGTCTTTAAAAGCCATGGCTGCGGCGCGGCTTCCTGACCGACTTGTTCCTCGGTGAGAGCGAACAGCGGTGAGTCAGGAGCAGGAGCGGGGCGTCCAAACCTCCGCTGTAGCTACGACCGCGTCTTCGTCAAAGAGCGCCATAGACTTTTATATTAAAATGTTTTAGTTGTCTTCAGCTATTTCGTTATAGAAGCGTCTGCAAAACTTTTTAGACAATTTTTCATGTATTTTGTATTTATCCAAACTAAAAGCACATTCCCCAAGCCTTTTTCTTGTTAATATTTATTTCATGTATATTTTTTATAATGTAATGTTTAAATTTCTAATTCATTTATGCCATCAGTCATTACATACTTTATAAGCACTATTTTATATCCAAAAATAACATACACCTAAATAAAATGGTTCACATTCTGCCCCATCTCCATCACTTTCAGTCTGTCCCGTTGCCCTGCTTTACTTGTGCTCATAGCACTTCTTACCATGTGATCTTTTATAAAGTATACCTGCTTATGTGTTCTTAAAACAGATAAAAACTCCATGAAGGCAGGGACTTTGACTTGTTGCAACTATATCCCCGGCTTCAACAGCAGTGCCTTTTAAATATCAAACATTCAAGAGTATATACGGACTGACTGAATGAATGATCTGATAGTGGGAAAATGCGTATCTCTCTATGAAGAGTAGCATATGTAAGTTTTAGTCAGTTACAGGTATGTAGGTTTACCGGGGTGATAGAGGAACTCAGGGAAAATTTTGCCTTCTTCACATATAAATAGGGCTAGCAGATGACACTTAAAATTCAGAGGTTAGGATTTCCAGATCAGTCAGTATTTGACAAGAGTGGAGGGAGGGAGTTTAATTCTTGCTGCCACCACCTTTGTTCACAGTGGTCTAGGAGACTTTGTGATTTCCTTTGGAGCTCTTGGTTACAGGGAGAAGCAGCAGGATGCTTAAGTACTCTGAGGGGTGCTGTTTTGTTGAGCTTTCAAACCATAGAGAGGCGTGAAAATTAGGTCACACCTCATGAAAATTAAATAAAAAAACATTCTATCTAGTTTAATAGTACCCTAGTTTTCCTACTGCTATATTTCTTTTTACCTTTAAGTGGAAATTTCTATTTTTGGTTTAATATCACAACTGGAGGGTATTTTTCCTTTATCTTGGAGAAACTGACATGTTTTTTATTCTTATTCCTCAGAATGGATTGTGGAGATGAATATTCCCATAATTCTTTTGACCTACATTGTCTGTTAAATTCTTTTCCTGGAGACTTGGAATTTAAGCAGATCTTCAGTGACATTGATGAAAAGTTAGAACAAAATGCTACAAGGTAAATATTGCTAATTACTTAAAATAAGTTGGTTTCATGTCTCATTCACACATACTTTACCTGGTCTAGTTTTAGTGTTAACTCCTGAAAAAAATTGATGAGACCCTTCCCCGTTGAATTTAACATGATTTTCTTTATCTGATTAGTACTTTATTTTTTTTAAAGATTTTATTTATTTGAGAGAGAGAGAGTGCACACACACATGAGGGGGAGGGGCAGAGAGAGAAGCAGACTCCCTGCTGAGCAGGGAGCCCAGCTTGATGATCCAGGACCCTGGGATCACAACCTGAGCCAAAGGCAGACATATGCTTAACCAACTGAACCACCCAGGTGCCCCTGATTAGTACTTTAAATAAGACTCGAAAATTTAGGCACTGCTTTCAAATAGGTAAAAAAGTTTATTGAATTCCTATTAATTTCTTAGTTTGCCAATATTGATGGCCTGAATTTTCATTAATATGCTTAGCATTACGCATCCTCACTTGATAGATAAGCATGGAAATTAAAAATTTGAAATTAAGGTAATAAAATGGTATAAGCATAAGGCCATGGATTGCTTGAGTTGTTGAAAACAACATGAAAAATATATTATTTTTATGTAATGTTTGTCATTGTAAGTCTCCTTTACACTTGGAAGGCTGGAGACTGCATAGAGAGTTGCTATGCAAGGTTAGTCTTCATCACCTACTCCAAAATTAGTGCTACCAAACCCTAAGGGTGGCAAGGACAGCTAAGGAATTTGCCATTAATATGTTTTTTGACAGAAGGGCCTTTGTCTTTATATGTTTGTGGATCTTAGAGTCAATCAGTTCACGTATTTGAATCCTTTTAGTTGAGGGTTCTAATAATTCACCTCATGTAGGTTATAAATATGCAGACTACAGTAAAAATTTCTAATGTAGAATGATACATAGTATTTCCATTTTTAAATTTTAAGGTATAGTTATACTGAATTGTCAAAGAAACCAAACCAAGCAAGTGAAATGTTCCTGTGACTTCTTTTCCCTCATGTTTTATATAAGAATGCAGTCAATTTTTTGTCATAACAAAGGGCATAAATAACTTAAATTCAAAAGAAAGCATAATGTTGGGGAATTATAATTAAAAACAAAATCTCCCATCCCGACATTCTCTCCACAAAGGCAGAAGAGAACAAAAACACTTCTATTATTCAACAGGCATTAAACTAGAGTGCAATGCATATCACAGGCATTCTGCTAAGAGAATGCAAAGACAGAGCTAGGAATCTCACCCCTTTATGTAACCTAGTAGATACGACTCATTACAAACATGTTTTCAAGATAAGTGATAGCTCGTCTTCACGTGGAGGATTTGGCAGCACATTTCCACGCATAGTTCATCATAACTTCACCTGTGTTAAAGGATACCTGTGTTAGCTAATTGGTTTTATCCTGAGGAGAAACACACTTCTCATATCTTTGTGACAAGATGTGATTTTGCAGATTGGAACAAAGTGCATATACTGAAGTTAGGCTCCTAATCTTGGGCAGGAATTCGGAGCCAAGGAGCCATCTCCCTTGCTTGTTTGCATTTTGAAAAGATGGCTTTCAGGTTCTTGAGAAAGGTAGTCCTGGCTGAGAAAGCTGACAAAAGGTCTATCTAGTCTTTTAAGGGACACATTTCATGGAGTTGAAAAAATTCTTTTTTTTTTTTTTTTAAGATTTTATTTATTTATTTGAGAGAGAGAGAATGAGAGACAGAGCATGAGAGGGAGGAGGGTCAGAGGGAGAAGCAGACTCCCTGCCGAGCAGGGAGCCCGATGCGGGACTTGATCCTGGGATTCCAGGATCATGACCTGAGCCGAAGGCAGTCGCTTAACCAACTGAGCCACCCAGGCGCCCCGAAAAAATTCTTAAAATTACAAATTTCTAAGATACTTTTAAGAAAAAGGAAGAGAGGGAAATCTGTTCCCTTATTTTCAGCAGGGAGAATTAAGCCTCTTATTTTGAATTTGCATTTGCATTGCCCATGTATGTATGCATGCGCATGCACACACGTATATATGTATGCACGCGCATACACACATGCATATACATATACATATGCATATGTGTTTATATGTTTTTTAAAGATAGCATATATAATGTAATTTAATCATACTATAGCCTATGTATTATAATTTATGTATAAATATAAAATAACCGTATTAAACTTTAGTGTAATTGCATATTTATATAGATTATATATTAATATATTTTATGGCGCAATTTTTAACCCAAAGAAACTTATAAATGAAAATAATACTAGCTTAAATATATTTATAAGTCATTTATCTAAATTCCAGAGATGGTTATATTCAAACAAATTTTAAATATTTTTTAAGAGGTAACCTGTCTTCATAATAGCATTTAGGTTTTTTCAAAACAAAACAAATCACTGAACTCTGATGCTTTTGTTATAGACTGCTTCATTTTTATTTGCTAAACCATCTGTAGTTAATTTCCTGCCCTACCTGATCAATAAGAAATCATGCTTAGAAATAAAATAGTGATTACAATATTGTATTTTGCATTCATAAGTTGTTTTTTAGGTCAAAACTCAGATGTTATTAAAAAGAAAATATGACATGGAATATAAGGATATAATTTTTAAATTAAAAATATTTTATTGCCCATATATTAAAACAAACCTAGAACAGAACCACCTCAAGTGACCATTGATCTTCACAAGGGATAAAATAAGGGAGTAGCTATATGTGCTGTATGCTACATTTAGAATAAAGTCTATTTTTCATCAAATTCAATTATGTTTTTATTACACCCTAGAGAATAAACATAATAGTAGAGGGTATATATATTTTTAAGAATAAAATACTGAATAATAACCATGGTTCAGAAGAATGTAAATCATTTATGCACTCATTTATTGCCTTCTAACAGAATAGCTTTTAGAAAATTGTATGTCATGACTGATCAGTTATGCCACACTTACACTGCAGTAGTTGAATTACCCTTGGCATTTTTGTATTCTAACAGTTCTATTTATCTCTCAATGCTGTACATTGAATAAGTAATGAACATCTGTATGATATGGGTTTACCAGGTACTTTTTAAAGGAAAGAACATTAGTAATTCATTTTTAAATAGAGTGTTTTTCCTTACCCTTGAATTTTTAAAGTTGTATTTCTAGTAGTGACCCTGGATTCTAAGTGTAAATTCCTTCCCTCTTCTTAATATCATCAGGTTTTATGGGCCACAGGGTCTTTTGCTTCCCCAAAGCAGTGATTCACCACAATGGAGTAGAGTGCCCAGAGGTCAGTGAACCTTCCCCTGCCCTTCAACAGAGGCTGTCCTTCTCTCAGACCATTTTCCCTTTAACATCGTCATTTCCATACAAGTCAGAGCCAGGTGACTCTTAGGTCTGACCATGGAACTCAGTGATGGCGAATCATTTACTTTTAATACTTATAAGAATTGGTAACAGGAAGGTAAATAACCTGTCAAAGAGGAATACTGTGTATGTTGTAGCCACAGACTCAGTTTAGTTCAGTAACTGAAAACTGCACATGGCATTGAAATCTATTTTGAGCTAAATGGAACTTAATTGTTGAACAAGATACTGAGGTGTCTAAGTTTTATGGGGATCACTATATGACATAGGATGATTTTCTCCTCTTAATGTTCAGTTAGATAAAATTGTATCATTAAGTTTATTTTACCTTTCTGTTTTCTAAAGTTTATTTTTTTTTAAGATTTTATTTCTTTATTTGAAAAATAGAAGGAGCACAAGCCAGGGGAGGAGCAGGGACAGAGGCAGAGGGAGAAGCAGCCTCCACTCTGAGCAGGGAGCCCGGGACCATGACCTGAGCTGAAGGCAGATCCTTAACCAACTGAGCCACCCAGGCACCCCTCTGGTTTCTAAATATAGACAGTCTTTGGGTGTCCCTCAAGACCTAAGTTTTGCTGGTACTGGTACAGGATTACTACTTTTTTTTTTTTTTTTTTTGTAAACTAAAGGAAGAACAAGAAGTGTTATCATGGGTAATATTTTTTTTTTATTTTTTATTTATTTATTTGACAGAGACACAGTGAGAGAGGGAACACAAGCAGGGGGAGTGGGAGAGGGAGAAGCAGGCTTCCTGCGGAGCAGGGAGCCCGATGTGGGGCTCGATCCCAGAACCCTGGGATCATGACCCGAGCCGAAGGCAGACGCTTAACGACTGAGCCACCCAGGCGCCCCGGTAATATTTTTTTTTAATCCAGGAGATGGGGGCAAGGGTGAGAGACATTAACTTTAAATTGTCACAGAACATTGGATACGTGGTATCTATAAATTTAATCGTGCTTATTTACAGAAGATACATATTCCATAGATTACATTTACTTTTCACATAATGCTTATTTTTGTGTGTGTTTATATATGAAATTTGGGAGGGGAGTTTTCTACATGATGGCCTAAAGTTGCCAAAAGAAATCTTCAAGTAGGCTATTAACTTAGGGCTTCTCATGGTAGAACCACAAATCTGCCAGTGGACATACACATTCGCATTAATATATTTTATGGCCATAGCAAATTATATAAAATGAAAATTTGTCATTTCAGACTGTACTGAGTATGATTACTTCTGGCAGCATTTTGGCACTTATTTAGTAATAACAAGAGGATGCAAATTAATACTTTTTTAACTTCAGTGTATGTATTTCTCTTTTGTGTTCTCTATTCATGTATATTTCATTTGACAGAATCCCTACCTCTTCTCCTAAATTACTGAACAAGACTAGGCTACATGGTAAGAAACCTGAAAGCTTTCCCCATCTATCCTTGAACCCAGAGTAAGACTTAAATAGGCACTTTCCAGTTTGCCCCACCTGGGCGCTCCTCCGTACTGTTGTCCTCCTCAGAATTGATAACACTTCCAGGCAGATAGACAACATCCTGGGCCTCAGCAGCTCAGCAGCCGTAAACTTTGCCTGACCCCATTTACATTTTCTACTTTTTAAACGTATGCAGTCCTCCCACTGGAGCTTTCCACCTGCAGCCCCGTGATGCATGCAGGTAGAAGTGGAGGTAAGGGAGAAGGTGACAAGCCACCCTGTGTTTCACAGTGGCCTATGGAGCCACTTTCTTATCATTTTCTGTCACTATTAGCTCCACTATTTGAATGGCTGTGGTGTTCCTAATTCTTTTCTCCATAGTCCTGTGTTGTGTGCCCTCAGTAGCCCCATTAGATGATTTTTAAATGATTGTTTCAAGCAATACTTGCATTGTGTTTGACATTTTTTAAAAGTGTAATTTTTGTTTTTGTATGTGTTAGCTTCACCCATTCTTGTTCAAATATATGTAAGGCAATAACAAATTTTTATTTGAGGATATTTTTAAAGAATATTATTATGATTTTCTTTCCATGGGAAACAAAGGGAAGCAAGTGTCTGCCTGTTTATAAGTTGTTACGATAATAAAGATGTGAATAATAGTATACTAAAAATCCACACCTGATAAGATTGAGCCAATGATAGTTAGGCCACTATTTCCTAGGGAGGATGGTAGTTAATTGGCCCCTGGGAAGGATTCACTCCTGAGGTAAAAACCAGGGGTGCCTGGTGAAGCCCTGGCCCAGCTCTGAGAGGAAGAAGGAGATACTAGGAAGGAAGGAGATACTAAAAGAGAACTGAGTGGTAGTAATGAGGTGTGCATGCTGTGGCTGGCTTATCTTTCTTGTTAGGTAGTTGATACCTTGAGATCTAACCCAACCCTGCCAATTTTCCCTGGAAAAGAGCCTCCTCGGGGATTTAGCAGAGGCAACACTTTGTCTAAAGAGAGTCACCAACAGGAACAACCGGCTGGCTCAGGCAGAGGAGCATGCGACTCTTGATCTCAGGGTCATGAGTTTGGGCCCCACGCTGGGTGTAGAGATGACTTAAATAAACAACAACAAAAGATTCACTAACACCATAGCCTTTTCTAATCACAGTCCTAATTCTAGAATGCCACGACTAAGAATATCCTTCTTTGGGATGGTATGGGAGCTGAGGGGTGGGTGGAGGGAATGTGAAAGCTGGGACTATTACTTCCTTCATTTCTACTTTAAAGACTTCAGCTGTTCAACACTGCTTAAACAGTCCTGGCACAGAGTAGGTTAGAAGATAGTCAATAAATGTGTGTTAGGCATGTTTGTTAGGCATCTATTGTGTTTGCTGTATCTTTAGCTAGTGTGAAGTTAGATGAGTAGAATGTGTTAGAAGAAGTTGTCATCAAATGCTAGTTTTCTTTTCCGTTGAGTATTTTTACATTATAAGAGTAATACATACTAATAGAAAATTTCTGACAGTAGAGAAAGGCATATATGAGGAAAAGTTCAGTACAGCAGGGCAGAGATGAGGAACAGTACTCCTCTGACCCTCCTACTTTTATTCTTAAGAGGTAACCTATGTTCATAAATTATTGCATAACTATCCAGAAATAGTCTCTGCATATATATGCATGCACCCAAAAATACACTACTTTTTTTATACAAATGGGAATTAAGTGATGTACTGCAATTAGATTTTTTTACTTAATATTTATTTTTTAAATCGCTCCATGTGATTATACTTCATCTTTTAGATTTCACTTGTATGGGTGTACAACAATTTATTAAGCCAATTCCCTCTTGATGAACAATACATTTTTGCAGTCTTTCTGCCATTACTTCACACATGCATGCATGTGTATGTTCTTCCTTCCTTATGAGAGTTTATCTATGAGATGATTTCTTAGAATTTATATACTTAGCTGTTGCAAAATTGTTCTTCTGCAATGCTAAAACTGTGTTTTCTCCCATAGGCAGTGTATGAGAAGGCATGCTGTATGTCCTGCCTCCTCACAATATGACCATCGGTGTTATTAAAACCCTCAGTTTGTAAGGTCTAGTCAAACCTATTGTCTGGCTTGGAAGTTTCACAACTGAAATTTTTCGAAAACACTGTAGACTTTTAGGTTGGCATACCCCCTACACTGGGTCTGAACTTTCTTGAAGCAGTCTGGACCGTTTAAGAGCCTCTCTAAACTGCTGTTGTGAGGTTTGGTGGTATAAAGCAACAAATAACAGAGGGTCCTAACTCAAAAGTTTCTTTCTTACTGTCTTCCTCATAGAATAACTGAACAAGACAGGCATCTTGGGAGGCTATTAATATATTTCATATAAGAGATAAGAACCTGAACCCAATCTTTAACAATAGGAATGGAAAGGGGAGGATCTATTTAAGAAAGATTTAAAGAGATAGTGTCAACAGGATTTGGTGTTGAGGATTTTTTTTCCTTGAAAGTATACTTAAAGACCAAAAACTCTTTGAAATAAAAGTTCAGCATAAATGTTGAATTTCTTACTGTGCTTTTTAGCCATTAAAGTAGTTGTTTTATAAGGGCACTTGGGTGGCTCAGATGGTTAAGCGTCTGCCTTCGGCTCAGGTCATGATCCCAGGGTCCTGGGATCGAGTCCTGCATCCGGCTCCCTGCTCAGCGGGGAGCCTGCTTCTCCCTCTGCCTCTCTCTCTTCTCTCTCTCTCTCTCTGTCTCTTATGAATAAATAAATAAAATCTTAAAAAAAATAAAGTAGTTTTATGAATCCTTTTCTCAATCTTTTAAAAAAGACTATCCAAAAATATGTTTGTCTCAGGAAAATGTTTATTTCATGGCTGACTTATACTTTAATTACACACTAATTTTTATACATCAGCCCTCTTCCCTATTATCTGTTAATTCCAAGGAACTTTAGTAATCTAGTTAGATAAGCTGGACTTACCTAGAAACTGGAAAACTATTTATCTCACAACTATTTCTTTGTGCTTTTAAACATGTGATAGTTGATTGCAAAAGCCTTTCCTTATACTGAATTTATGTTGTGGGTAAAACGGTATAAACAAGAGCATCAAAAATAGAAAATTAAATTTTTTCTTAATGTTTAGATTTCCCGTACTGTAAAAATAGTTCTTAATCTCTACCGTGACACCTCTACACTGATTTTAAAAATAATAATAGAAATTCTAACTTTCCATGAGAGCATGTATAAATGTTTTCTACAACCTTCACATCAAACGGTTCTCGTAATTTTTCCCAGTGGAACATACTTTTTTTTTTCCCTTTGAACTATTTTGTGGTGGAATAATAAAGACTGTGTGTTTTAAATCTTAAAAGAACTTTTACAATGAAGTTTCTAGATTTTATGTCATAAATATTCTCTTCTCTTTTTCTCAGTTCCCTCCCTATCCTCAGCTACACCAGCCTGATAACAATAGACTCTTGTGCTGTTGGTATTTAATGCTGTCTGTTTAACTATAGGACATCTCAGTCCTTTAAAAAGTAAGATATATAGATATACATATATAGATATATATATGTGTGTGTATATATATATGAGATATATATATACACATATACATATCTAATATATATACATACACATCTACATACATGCATCAATGTACTTGTGACCATAAAAATAAACTCCTACTTTTTATTATCCAAATAAATACAGTTTTAAAGTACATGGCAGTAAGATTAGATGATCACTAAATTCTCACAAGTCAGGTGTCAGGGAATTCTAAGTACAGTGATTCCATTAATTTTCTTAAAGCATCAGTATCCTTGCATATAATCTCCTTTTCTGCAAGTTTTCTATATGTCCTACAGGCACATTTAGCAGATCCCTTAGCAGAACCCTCCTATGTACTCCCTTAGCACAGTACACACCTCTTACCAAGTCTTAATGTAATGTAGTTTTTTATTTACAGGTCTGTCTCTCATTAGACAGAATTCCTTTAGGGATGGGACTATGTCTTCACATTTAGTTCCCGAGTATATATCACAGTACGTGCTACATATTCAGCATTCAGTTAATGTTTATTGAACATGCCTTCATTCAATAAGTCATTTTTACACTCAAGGTACCCAGGAGTGAATGTTGAATGAGAAAATTATCACAGATATCCTTTAAAAAAAGCATACTGCATATTGCATTTTAAAAATGGTTTTTATAAATTGATTTACACACAGCCTGTCAGTAGTGCATCTACTTGCACACATCATTAGCTTGGATAATTCAGAGTCATTATAATTAAGCACATTGGGTTCAAATTTATTAAGAAATGTTGAGACATATGAAAAGGTGTAAAGAGTATTATGATAAACATTCATGTACCCACCATCCAGTTTAAGGAATAAAACAATACCAGTACTGCTAAGGCTCATTATGTACCTGTCCCCAATCTCATCCTACTTTCATCTCCACCCTGGATTTCATGATATCATTCTGGTACATTTCCTTACACTTTTACTACCTATGCTTGTAGTTCTGAACAATATGTACTGTTGTATTGCATATTTTCAAACTATTACAGGGATAGTATCATACTGTGTGTATTCATTTGTACCTTTGCCCCTCAACAGGTATATTTGTTAGATTTTTTTCATGCTGATAACTGTATTTCTCCTTTATTTTCATGGCTCTATTCCACTCAATGAATTAACTATTTAATAATTTTCCTGTTGATAGACATGTTAGATGTTTTCAGTGGATAAAGCTAACTAGATGCTTTAGAAACGTCTCGCTAAGCTAACTAATGGTGTAAATTTGGGAATTCAAACTATTGAGGGAAGAGAGTCTATATCTATTTTTAGGCTGTTTACATTTTTAGCCTAATGTTTGGGATCTAACAATAAATGTGTTACTTGGATTTCTATTTGTTGAATTATCTTGGTTATTTTTTTCATGACTGACCTTGCTTCTAAGGAAAATTTGAAGCATCTTACAGTTAATCAGAAGACATTTAAACCAGAATAAAGACAAGTATTAGGTTATTTCAGAAAACCTAGACTAGGTTCTTGTATCATCTACCTCTAAAGTTACATGGACCCCCTCCCACCCAAGATTACCATGCCCATCAGCAATATTGCCACTATACATATATGAAAATTACCTTTTAGATGTTGAATTAATTTTGAACTTAATTTTGGCCCCAATTAAGAAAGATAAATTGTCAGATTACATACCAAACTGATTTTCATCTTAAATTTTTTTTTTAAGATTTTATTTATTTATTTGACAGAGAGATAGCGAGAGCAGGAACACAAGCGGGGGTGGGGGGAGAGGGAGAAGCAGGCTCCCCGCTGAGTGGGGAGCCCAATGTGGGACTCGATCCCAGGACCCTGGGATCATGACTTGAGCCGAAGGCAGACGCTTAACGACCAAGCCACCAAGGCGCCCCTCATCTTAAATTTTGAAAATAATAGCTTTGTATAGTAATTGGGCAATAAATCTCTAGACTTCAAACTATTGCTCTTTTAGAGCTAGGTGTATAGACAGTGGTGAATGTCAGAGTGACAAGATATGTAGCCAACTAAAAACAAAATCAGGAGTTCTGACATTTAAAATTTTGTGACAAAAATCTGTGATTTTAAAAGCCAGCTCACCAGTCTTAGTTTGTGACAGTGAGGGAGGTTGTCTGAAATGCAACTGCTCAGTCCCTTTATCAGTGTTTGGACAAATTACTAAAAATATCTGGCCCTCTGAAGGCTTTACCCTATTTATAAGTTGTAGTTATTGGCCTCTACCCAGATTCAGATGTTAGAGATTAGCCTAAAAGCTGAGTCCTGATTGAAACAGATTTAGGTAGACTCAGCACTGAGCCTTTCCAGTTCACATTGCTGTAATCTATTAGGTTTCATTGAATGAGCCACATGAGGATGCTGTAATAAAGACCTTTGATAAAGGGTCCCGAGAGTCAAGGTGTATGCTTCGGGTATCATGTTTCTCAGTCCATAGATGTGCTTACATAAGTTAAAAAAATATATGCCAATCTCAAGTCAGACTTAGAACTGGTATTCCTGAATAAGACTGTCCCATCAGGAAATTGCATGTCCTGTGGCCTAAGAAGTGTATTATTTTTCTTGTAAGTTCTTTGTTTTCATGAAAAGGCTCTTTAATTCTCAGAATGTATTTGTTTCAAGGTAATTCAGTTTGAATTCACTCATGCTCATAAGTCTCCTTGAAAAGCCTTCCTTAAAGTTTATGTTTTATAGGCAACTCACACCTGATGAATTTTGAAGAGTCATTCATATGACATCAGTTTTAATAATCACAACTTGGTTTCCAAAGCTTCAATAATTCTGTCACATGGAATATATAATTAATAGCAATGATATTTTCGAAAATAGTAGTAAGCTTTTTAGCAACAGATACTTCTTAATACCATTAAGTAGCAAATGCATAGCTGTCAATTTTGGATGAGGGCATTCAGCTTCAAAAGAATTTTCCTGTTTATAAGCTTTCTTGCAGTTTAGATATGCTGCCATCAGGTGGTAGTAATATGTCATATCCATGTGGCTCCACAGATGACAGGCTGCTTAAAGTCACCAGTTTACCCCACAAAGATTTATAATCATGAATCCACAGATTTTTATGTGCAAATTAAAATAATATATCCATTTAGTATCAGAACTGAGGGTACTTTGCAAATAATTTTTAAAACAGATATATATTGGAAGATTCAATTGGGCAAGTTTCTTCTGTTCTTATTTATTTATTTTATTTTTTGGTAAGAGTATAATATACTTTCTAAAAATTTGGAAAATTATTGAAGAGTGAAATTTAAAACATCAAATTTCATTACCCAAAGATAATTGCTATTAAGCTTTTGTTTCATTTCCTTCCAGTCTTTTTTTTTTTTTTTTTAATATGCAATGTTTAGTATGTTTTTGTTTTTGCTTTTTGGAGTGGAGTTCTATAGCAAGAAAAGATACTTGGCTGTCATAACAGTGTATATGTAGCATATATCTGTCTTTTACAATTTTTGAAAATGTAAGGTTTTTGTAACTGCTTTGTGACATTTTAATGTTCCATTGATTGAAGTTTTCCATAATTTATATAGTCATTCACCTATTAGTAGACAATGTATGTTTATGATCATCAATCATCAAGAGCATTTTTAAAGAGTATTTTATCTCTGCCTTCTATCTACCGCCTGTCAAGAGGACCATTATTTCATTGCATCCATGCTTGATTTTTGTTTTAACACAGAATGATTTCTAATTCATCTCAGAGTAGCTAAATATTTTATATTTCCTTCATTGTATTTGAAAGGAAACTGCCAGGAAATCTGAGCATTCTGTTTTCAGTTATGAATGAAAATATGTAGTCTCTTTGTTATTGTTTTTATATTATAAAAATGTTTCATAATTTTGTAAATTGTATGCAACCAGGTAGCACATATAAACATCTCAGGGCCTGTAATGTTATGAGATGGAACCATTATCTATTTCCTACCAAAATAATTTTTTCTTTTCTTTTTTATAGCATAGAATATTGCATTAAAGAAATACAGTATGAAGTTAACAAACAGTGTCCAGATGTGCAGCTGCGAACAACAACTGACTGTCTTGAATGGCTAGATAACTATAGCTATAATCCATCCAAGTCACCGTCCATTCCCCATGGAGATTTGATAAAATTCCTCAAAACACTGGTAAAAAAAAATAATAATCTTTGTTTTTTAGCAAAGTGGGGTGGGTGAACAGGAATACAGTTCATTCAGTTTCTCTATGTAAATATTTATTTTGGTGATCATGTTAGCCTGCCACATCTAGGGGTTGGGCTTTTGTTTTGCTTATATATCCCCAGTGGAATCTAGTGAGCTATTGTCTTTACCTTTTACAATGAGTTATATCAATAAAATGTAGTTTTATAGAAAAGGAGATTAAATATTATAATTCCAGAATGTGTTGATTGATATGTACCACACACATTGTCTACCAGAAAAGTTCATATTTATTGTGTTTTCTGTCCTTCATAACTACTCCTTTTCTCTGTGCTTATTATTAAGCATAAAAAGATCGCCATTGATTGTATCTTTTAAGTAGCCTTGTCTACCATTCCCTGCCTTCCCAAGCTGCAGGCATACCCAGTTTTTTTTTTCAATCAAGGCAGTAATTTCTACAAGACCACTGTTAATTGATGGAGAATTATTACATGGGTCATTCTTTGATACTGCCCACTCTGTATGTGAAGGATGGGTTTGTAGCCTTCAGTGAGAATGCTTACTTTATTACACCTGCATCTACAAGGGGTAGCTAGCTTGCAACAACAGTTTCCCAGAGAAACAGCACAATTGTTAGAAAGCAGTAGGTCTCTAGCTATGGTTTTAATTTAATTTGGGGGGGAAAAAGGCACTGTTTTTGTCTAAACATCAAGGCAGATGTGGAAAATATCTTGAGGTTGTAGATGGCTGAGGATGACAGAATCAGATGGAAAGTTCTTGGCTATCATTATTATTGCAGATGTCTCTTTAATGTTTGCAAAGTAATAAAAAGAAGAGAAAGGAAGACTGTGCGCCCTGAAGCCTTATTCTTTTAAAAAAATCCTCTCACCCATTATCTCTTGAAGGTGCAGCCCTGAAGAATAAATATGGATATAGTTATTCCTTTAATTTCTATTAAGAGCCATGTGTATTGAATTTCATTAATATTGATGTAATAATGCTTTCTCATTTAATTAAAAGCAAAAGCTTTTAATTATCTTTTAATCTGTCACACATAAGTCATTCTCTATTCACTGCAGGGCAAAGGCCGCTTTAGTTTTGCTCAAATTCATTAGACTGATAGGGTTGTTTCAGACCTAGGTTTTCTTACATAATTGATCGTGTTATTTTGAGGAAAGAACCACATTATTAAAACATTCAGATTAAAACGACCTTATTATCAAGTTTTTACATGCTAAAAATGTCAATCTTCACAGCCATTTTTTCATAGCTTTTTTTAAATAGAAAAATTTTTATTTATTAATTATCTAAGTACTTAAATAAGAAACAGAGGTCCTCCTTATGGCAGTTATACTGATGTTATTCTTAAATTTAAGTAGTCATACCAAACACGTGTCTTAAACCTTTTGTAACCTATTATTCTTTAAATGTTGCTTGATCAAATATTTACCATTTAGACTGATTAAAAGAAACCCAAGATGGAGACACTGATATGACTTGGTTGTTTCATAGAATTACCATAATGCTGGCGTTCTGAATTCTATCTGAAGACATTTCTTTTCTAGAAGTATCAAAAGAGCTAACTAGAGGGGCATGAGAGAGAGAGAGAAGTTTCAGAAAGATCAGTGCACTTTGTGGCTCTCTGGAGTCTAGTAGAAAGAACACGGGTGAGAAGAATGAAGCCAGGGATTCATTCTTGGTTTTGTGCTTTATTGTACGTGACATTTGGAAGGTAACTTAAATGTGTTGCACGTTAGTGTCCTTATCTGTAAATTGGGTTTTTAAATATCTATGTCACAGAGTTTTTATTATGAATAAGCCAGAGACTTGATAGGAAAGTGCTTTTTATAAAAAAATAGAATGCTGTATAGGTATTGGATATTATTTATTACAGATAGAACATTAAATTGGACATGACAATGCTTAGAATGACTTGAGAGCAAATTCCTGGAATTTGCCTACGAGTTGTTTATAATTCTGAATCACAGATAATACCTCTGATATCTCTGTCAGTAAGAAATTTCAAAGCCAGCCTGATTTTATGCCACTTGAATTTTGCTTCCAGTTTTCTTACAATCAGCTTGTTGCTACTCAGAGAATATGAACTAATTTCAGTATTAGCTAAAAGAGACATAATTAGGAAAGTCAGCCTGTAAGGAGAATGTGTTCATGTAATAAAGTCCAAAAAGAAAGTAACTTTTTGTCCCTTTATTCATAATTATACCTACCATTGTTTTCTGTCAGCACGGAAAGAATAAAAGAATAATTTCGTATCATCTTTTGGGGAATGATTCTGAGAGTATTTTTTCTCATATTGACTTATTATCTTTTTGGAGAGAACTGAAATATTCTCAGATTAGTTTCCAAGGTAAAATCTTTCTTAACATGGCTCTCAAAAAGGAATTTAAATGAAAGTTAAACTCTTTAAATGTATTAAATTTTATTTCTCAGGATGACAGCTATTAGTAACCTTCGGGCACATACTGTATTTAAAGGTCTCTGTTTTGTATGTTCATTTGGGGTTCTCTAAGAATAGATGTACTCATTCGGGCATGAAAATTTTCTACCGGGAATTACTTAGGGGCGTGATCTTGAATTTATTTTGTCTGAGGAATACATTTCAATCGATGTTTTGCTACACATTTTTATTTAGAATTTTTAAGCTGCAGCTCAGGTTCTATTGGGAATGGATAACAATGAGGCCTGAAAACTAGATTATGTTTGGAAAGCTAACTGAAAATATAGATTATCACCTGGGTTTACAAAATTTAACAGATCATAAAACCAACCTTGTAAAATATCTGAATCGATTCCATTCCAAATGCAAAAACAAAACATAACAAAACTTGAAGAGCATTCGAGTATTGATTCTAAATTGACCTGAATTATTGTGAAATTGTGTGACAGT
This sequence comes from Neomonachus schauinslandi, assembly GCF_002201575.2. Taxonomy (NCBI): domain Eukaryota; kingdom Metazoa; phylum Chordata; class Mammalia; order Carnivora; family Phocidae; genus Neomonachus; species Neomonachus schauinslandi. The sequence goes on along the minus strand of NC_058409.1, from coordinate 70,076,291 downwards.
AGAAATCGTTTTTCCTATTACTCTTAACAGTTAATCCCATTTCTAATGTTATAATTTACTTTTATTAGCAAGATTTGTTGAAGAGTGAACTAAATCAAGAAGAAATGATACTGGATTTACTTTGGGACCTCTCCTGCCAGAGCAGCATTTCATTCCCATCACTGCTAAGTGGAGCATCTTTCCATTTCCTCTCTAGGACTTCACTTCATTCTGTCGAAGATTATTCCTCTATGGATGTAAAATCTATATGGGATAATATAAGACTACATCTTCGACGCTTCTTAGTGAACAAATTACAAAGCCATAATGAAATAAGCAATTCACAGCACAAGATTTGGTTGAAAAATCAGTGCATACAACAACTCTTGTTTCTTTATCCAGAATCAGAAGTTATAATCAAGTACCAAAGCATACAGAATAAACTGTTGGCTAAACTTCTGCAGAACTATTTTCCTTCTTGTAGCAGAGAATCAAATTTAGATATCATGGTTCATGGATACCAGAGTACAATGCTTAAGTTATACTCAATGATAAAAGAGGATTTTAACATACTACGTGAAATTTTAGCTCCAACCTCAACAGTGAAATTCATTAAAGAAACTTACCTGGATTCTGTTACAGAAGAAATGGCAAAATTTCTTGAAAATTTTTGTGAGCTGCAGTTCCAAGAAAGTGCTGTCCGTGTGATTAAAACAAGCAAGAGCTCAAGCAGGCATAGAGGAGCAGTGCATGCTTTGGGTTAGTGAGCTTTTAAATTTGTTTGGTTCAATTTAAGCCTTTTGATATCTTTAATTCTCTAACATTTTTCTTTTTGGTTAAATTTAATTGCAAATTTGAAACTAAATCAGAAAATAAATGTTATGAAATTTTTGCAGCGCATACTTTCTCTTATGCATTTCCCCCTTTTCTGTAAGTACAGTAGTAGAAGTGCTTTTTTACCTGTTATTTGAATTATTAAAGATACTGAAAAATGTAAGCCAAAAATGTTGCCAATAGGACTTTTGGGTTTTTTGATTGCATAAATTACTGGGTGAAACTGTATGTATATATGAATATATGTATATATACCAATATTCATATATATGTAACAGAAAAGTATAATTTTTAATTAATTGTAACTTCCAAAGCTGAAACATTATTCGGGAAAAAGAATTGTCAAAAATTTGTTGAACTTTGCATGAACTAAAATTGGAAGTTTAGAATTATATTCTTTTAGTCAGCGAATTCCAATAAAGAGCTATTATGAAATGGTAACTATATATTAAAATTGGTCACAAAGGCATAACATTTTAACTATAGCTGATTTTAGAGGAACTTCTCCTCTAGTATTATTTCTATGAGAATATACACAAAGAAAAGGTGATTTGAAAATTCCTAATTTTATTTAAAAGCTAAAGGAAAAAAGAAACTATTGTGATATAATACATTTTTCCTGTCACCATTCTAATTTCCTACTAGAGAAAAATCAAGATAAAAAATATTATTTTTGAAAATTTTTAGTCATGCTTTTATGTAAAAAGTCTGAATAGGTGCATAAGCTATATTTTTTAACTGTTTGAAAATTGTCATTTTTGTGAATTGCTATCTTTGAATTTATGATCACTTTATAAATATTCCCATAGCTCACTATAGTTTTACATACCTTTCATAATAAAATGCCAGAATATCAAAATACTGTGATATATGAATTTTCAAATAATTTATTATTTTCTCTTATATTTTTTATTTTCCTCTGGAAGCTATATCACATCACAGAACAGACATGCATCAGCCAAGTTTAGGTTATGGCAGAATACAAAGTCAGTTAATTTAGGAACATTACAGTTTTGCTCAAAGCAAATAGATTCTCATTTTAATTGTTACATAAATTTTACATGCATTTCATGAGTATACTTATTTTCTAAAAATTTTTATATTCTCTAAAAGAATTCTTGCTTGTAAAGTGTTTTCAACATGAAAGTTTTATATATGCTAAATATAGTTTATAACAGAAGAAAAGATCCATATGGTTGAAAATATGTGTAAGTTGCTATGGAGTCTTTAGGGCTGATACTGAGGTGTTTTCTCATTTGTGAGAGAAAACTATGTGTGTAGGCTTTAACACCAAAATCTGAAACATTTTCTACAAGTCTAGGTGCACTGATCTTTCTCAAGCTCATTTATCTAAACGTTGGTATGAATCACTTGTTAAATGAATGTTTTCCATATGCCAGGCACTGTGCCATATACATTCTTTTTCTTATTATCCTAATTTCATAAACAAAGAAAGAAGCTTAGAAACACTAACTTGCCCTGGGTCATGTTGTACAGAGTCAGGATTCATATGTAGGTCTTTATGTCTCCAAGACCAATGAATTTAACCATCATGCTATTTATTGGACCTTGTCTTAAGGTGTAGAATAAAGTGCTTTGTCACTTGTAAAAGAAATTTCAAACAGCACTTTTCAGGTGGGCTACCAGAAAAGCAATTCAGTTCAGCTTTATTGAGCACCTACCATAGGCAAGGCATGTAGCAGCTACCATTTTTAAGGTTCTGAGCTAGACACAGTAAGGGAAAGATTTCAAGAACTGCTAAACTAACTCTTAATGGGTCAACCGTATTTTTCCACTAATATTTGACCCAGTGACCAAATTTTATTTATTAAGGAAATATAGTTTGAGATGAGTGAAATAAAATAATAAAAATATTAATAACAAATATTAATACGATTATAATAATGTATATTCCTATCATAATGAAATCTGTATTGACTTGAATGGGTTGTACATTATGTTATCTTTAGTATATCTATATTTTTAAGATTTTATTTATTTATTTATTTGACAGAGAGAGACACAGTGAGAGAGGGAACACAAGCAGGGGGAGTGGGAGAGGGAGAAGCAGGCTTCCCGCGGAGCAGGGAGCCCGATGCGGGGCTCGATCTCAGGACCCCGGGATCATGACCTGAGCCGGAGGCAGACGCTTAAGACTGAGCCACCCAGGCGCCCCTATTCTGTTTCACTTAGCATAATACCTTCAGCGTCCATCCATGTTGTTGCAAATTGCGGGATTTCCTTTTTTCTCATGGCTGAATAATATTCCATCATGTATATATATATATATACTTTATCCATTTATTCATAGATGGACACTTGGATTGTTTCTATATCTTGACTATTGTGATTAATGATGCAGTGAACATGGGAACACAGATATCTCTTCGATATCCTTTTTTCATTTCCTTTGGATGTATACTCAGAAGTGAGATTGCCGATGGTAGTTCTATTTTTTTGTTTTTTGTAGAACCTCCATACTATTTTTCACATTGGTGGTACCAATTTACATTCCCACCAATAGTGAACACGGGTTCCTTTTTCTTTATATTCTCACCTTGTTGTTATGTCTTATCTTTTTGATGATAACCATTTTATAGTTATGGGGTGATGTCATTGCAGTTTTGATTTGAATTTTCTGATGATTACTGATGTTTGCCATCTTTTCATTGAGCTTTTGGCCATTTGTATATCTTCTTTGCAAAAATGTCTATTCAGGTCTGCTGGACATTTTTAGAGATTTATTTATTTATTAGCAAGCACATGAGTGTGGGTGGGGAGAAGGGCAGAGGGAGAGAGAGTCATAAGCAGACTCTGCGCTGCGTGTGGATCCCGACATGGGGCTCAGTCCCACAAGCTTGAGATCACAATCTGAACTGAAACCAAGAGTCAGAAGCCTAACCAACTCTGCCACCCTGGCACCCCATGCCGGCCATTTTTAAACTTCGTTGTTGTTGTTATTGAGTTGTATGAGTTCCTTATATATTTTGGATACTAATTCACTATTAGATATATGGTTTGCAAATATTTTCTCCCTGCTGTAGGTTGCCTTTTCATTTTGTTGATTATTTCTTGTGCTATGGAGAAGCTTTTTAGTTGGGTGTAGTCCCATGTAATTCTTGCTTTTGTTGCTTGTGCTTCTGGTATCACATCTAAAAAATCATTGCCATAACCAGTGTCAATCCTTTCTTCTAGGGGTTTTACAGTTTCAGAACTTATATTTAAGTCTTTAATCCATTTTGAGTTAATTTTTTTTTAAAGATTTTATTTATTTATTTGAGACAGAGAGAATGAGAGACAGAGAGCATGAGAGGGAGGAGGGTCAGAGGGAGAAGCAGACCCCCCGCCGAGCAGGGAGCCCGATGCGGGACTCGATCCCGGGACTCCAGGATCATGACCTGAGCCGAAGGCAGTCGCTTAACCAACTGAGCCACCCAGGCGCCCCATTTTGAGTTAATTTTTAAGAGTGTTGTAAGATAGGGTACAGTTTCATTTTCTCTGCATGTGATTATCCAGTTTTCTCAGCACCATTTATTTAATCCTTTCTCCATTGAGTATTCTTGGTTCCCTTGTCAAATAGTAGTTGACCATATACGTGAGAGTTTATTTCTGAGTTGTCTATTTCCTTGGTCTATGTGTCTGTTTTTGTGCCAATACCATACTGTTTTGATTTATAGGCTTGCAATATAGCTTGAAATCAGGAAGTGTGATGCCTCCGGCTTTGTTGTTCTTTCTCAGGATTGCTTTGGCTGTTTGAGGTCTTTGTAGTTCCATACAAATTTTAGGATTATTTTTTCTGTTTCTGTGAAAAACCACATTGAAATTTATTTTTAATTTTATTTTTTTAAGTAATCTCTATACCCATTATGGGGCTCGAACTCATAAGCCCAAGATCAAGGTTTGTACACTCCACTGATTGAGCAGCCAGGCGCCCCTGCATTGAAATTCTTGTGGAGATTGCATTGAATCTATAGATGGCTTTGGGTAGAACAGATTTTTAGCAGTTTTAATTCTTTCAATCATGAACATCCAGTATTTTCCCATTTATTTGTATCTTCTTCCTTTTCTTTCTTCAAAGTCTTATTTTTTCAAGTCTACAGATCTTTAACTGATCTTTAACTTAATTGGTTTAATGTACTGCTCAATATTTTATTGTTTTTGGTGATGTTGTGAGTGGGATTGTTTTCTTTTTCAGATATTTTATTGTTAGTATATAGAAATGCAACTGCTTTCTGTATGTTGATTTTATATCCTGAAACTACTGAGTTCATTTATTAATCCTAACAATTTTTTAGTGAAGTCTTTAGAATTTTCTATTTAAGGTCATATCATCTGCAAACAAAGACAATTTCACTCTTTCTTTTTTTTTTTTTTTTTCTGATTTGAATGCCTCTTATTTCTTTTTCTTCCCTGATTGTCCTGGCTAGGACTTCTAGTATTATGTTGTTAAGATTGGTGAGAATGGGCATCCTTGTCTTATTACTGATCTTAGAGGAAAATGTTTTAGCCTTTTACCTTTGAGTATGATGGTAGCTGTGGGCTTATCATAAGTGGTCTTTTCTGTGTTGAGGTATGTTCCCTCTATACCAAATTCGCTGCGAGTTTTTATCATGAAAGGATGTTGTATTTCGTCACATTCCTTCTCTATATTTATGGAGATGATCATATGATTTTTGTCTTTTATTAATGTGGTGTATCATGTTGATTGCATATGTTAAACCATCCTTGCATCCTAGAGATAAATCCCACTTGATCATTATGTATGATCCATTTAATATGGTGTTGAATTCGGTTTGCTAATATCTGTTTAGAATCTTTATATTCATCAGGAATACTGGCCTGTAATTTTATTTTCATGCAGTGTCCTTATCTGGCTTTAGTATCTGTGTAATGTTTGGCCTTGTTAGCTGTATTTGGGAGTGCTCCTTCTCTTCAGTTTTTAATGAACTAATTAACGAACTGATGTCCTGTTTATGCATATACTACTACATACTTGATGAGCTAAGGCAATTTGGACCTACTGAATCCTTAATTGCCTTTGATTTTTCTAGGTAGATTGAGGCTTGATTGTTTTTTTACCTGAATGATCTATAAATTATCTATTTACATGTACATATAAACCTATGTATATTTATATCTGTATTTGTAATATAGATATATATAGATAACATTACTTGAGTATCAAAAATAATTACAGCTTTTTATTATGTATAAGGTTTTACATATGTGAATTCATTTAATCTTTGAACCTTATTATTCATATTTTAAATGTGAGAAAACTGAGACTTATAAAGGTAAATATTTTCTAAGGCCATACATAATTATTTTCTAATAATCCATAGAAAGGGAATTTCATTGTTTACAGTTATTTGGTATATTATTTTGATACGCTGCTAAATTAATGGCAAAAACTGTGCAAGGCACTATGGCAATTAGCATAAAAATAATTTACCAGGCATTTTCATATTTCCCTTTTGATTTTAACATTCCTGCATTCTACACTCAAAGCTTTTGCTTTTCTTTTTTAATTAACATGATTCATAACTGACTCATGATTTGCTTGTGCTTATTAACTTAGAAACTGACAAGAGGCGATTTTTATGCTATTTTATTTGATTTTATCAGCTGGCCTTTCTGTTGGTGTGGTGTTCACCTGAGCATCCCAGAGTGAGTTCCACCTGCAACCATGCAGCTGGGTATTGATTCAAGCTCCCCGGTACATGTATTTAAAATATGGGGACAATCTCTCCAACCATTTTTCAAAGATAAAGTACCAGGCAGACAATTTATTTTCTCTAAGTTAATCCCTTGACTTGAATTCCACATCTTGGCATCGTATGGTAACTTTTTTTCTCCTTGATATTCCTATGATTTTGTAATTTTAATTTCTTGGAGACCATGTGCTATTTTAGTATTATAATACATTTAGAAGTATATAACTTGGGGCGCCTGGGTGCCTCAGTCATAAGCATCTGCCTTCTGCTCAGGTCATGGTCCCTGGGGTCCTGGGATCAAGCCCCGCCTCGGGCTCCCTGCTCAGCGGGGAATCTGCTGCTCTCCCGCTTGCCCTCTCTCTCTGTCTCTCTCTCTGTCAAATAAATAAATAAAATTTAAAGAAAAATTTAAAGTATATAGCTTTTGCAATTTGAAGAAAATGATGAAATATTAATATAAAGAGAATCTTCATGATTTGGTGATCTGTCCTAGAAAAGAACCATATTATTTATTCAGATACTCTTTTACAAAGTTTCAAACATGATTTAAGAACCAAGATTTCCTCAGTAATTCTGATTTTGTTCATCTATGTTCTCATAGTTTCTCTGATAATTTTTGGAGAAAATTATCAATTATTTTCTAACAATTTATGCTGTAATAGTGTTTTTTCATTTATACGGCTTTAAATTTTTATTTAAAGTCAAAGTAACTTTCATAAAGCTAGAAAAACACCTTCAGTATTTTGATTATAACCTGATAGCTCATTATCTGGGAAGTCAGATCCTTATTTACACATGTACGGATTAATAGTGCCCTCCTTTTATTGAAGCATTTCTTATATCTACATTTGGAGTGGTTAATTGATCAAATTATTTTTACTTTTTAAAATTGTATTTTCTTTGGATTTAAGGAAAGTTATTGCCATTCTTCTCAATGTTTGAAAAAGAGGATTTGTTTTTGTGTAGTAAATTTCAGGCATATCAATCCTCTGTATTTTATTATGAAATGATGCATTAGAAGATTTTATTCATAGGATAAATTTCCTGGTCCCTGTACATCTTACTCTGAATTTTTTTGAGGTTATTGTTAGCTTGAAAAGGAAAGACATGGAGAATACAATACATGCCTTTGAATATTTGGAAGGTTTCTAAAGAGCTACAGTGGGCGTGAGGTTGAAACTAAGTGGCATCTAAAACCACTTCGCATTCACAGTCCCTTGCTATTTTGTTTAAGGAAGATAGTGGGGAAAACACAATCCTTCAAGGGATGAAAAGATCCTTCAGAGTAAAGAAAACCTTGAAACCAAAATAAAGGTAGAATTCTTGACTAGGGAGGCTCAGATCACAATTGGAAAATAGGCCAGTCTTAAAGTCACCCCAGTTTCTCGCGTGCTCCTCCAGTAGCTCTGACTAGTTGAGTGATGAAGATCACTCAGGAAAGATGAAGTATCTTGAGATCAGCATGCAAAATGTGTACAAAAAAGAAGCATTTGTATGAGTATTATTAGAGAAGATTCCAAGCCTTCTAGAAGGACACCGCATCGTTTCACCCTGTCATGTGCTTCTGAGACAGAAGTGAAGAGCTTTGTTAAATTTCTGATGACAATTATGCCCTCTAACCCCATACTAGTAGAAGCTGAAATTTCAAATAATACAAAACAATAACGGGGAAAAAGAATTTGTAAGAGAAAGTAATACCTTTATTCAGTTATTACAAGTTCCTTTAAAATAATGTCATTTCAGGTTTTGTTAGCATCGTTAAATTCTAGAGAATGATATTGTTGCTCAGCTTTTTTCCCCCACTGCTTTATCATGATTGCCATTTTTTAATGAAGTACTGGTGCGTTCCTTATTTACAATGAACTTGGCTCTCAAAAGGTGAAAAGTGCACTTACTGGGAGTCAAGGGTGCTGGTCCTGCATCCCCCGCTCCTTGTTTTGTGACCTTAGGTAAGTTATTTAACCCTTTCAAATTGTTGTAATAGATAAAATTTAAGGGTTGTATTAGGTGGTATCTAAGCTCTACATTTTCTCTGACTGTGTGTCATGGAAATCATTCCACACCCAGATTTTATATCTACAGTTTGTCATTGGAAGTTGCCACATTTCCCTGCTGACAGTACAGATGTGTTAACTGGCTAAGGATGTGGCTTTGTTTGCCACAAAAGCAGATACAAAAACTTCTTTTAGTTATGTATCTATATGATTTTTCTTCCCCAGATGAAACTTGAAAATAACAATATGAAAACTGCCCACCTCCTGTGGTTGTGTTTTTTTGGTCTGGATGGAATGGTGAAGAGGGGAGTAGTGGTTAAGCAAAAACAGGAAATAGAGTCTCTTCTTCCAGCTAACATCTGAAGCTATTCCTAGTAATTATTTGGGGGGTTTCCCCTTTGATCCCACAACCAAGTGTTTTTATTTTGTTTTATTTTTAGTTTCTATTTTTATTTATTTATTTATTTATTGCAGAGGCATTTTTAGTCAGATAATTGAAAATTAAGATCACAGGCAAGAACTGGAAATGCAATTATTATTCTGTACCGTCGATTAAAAAGCAATTCATATGCCTTTTCTCTGGCATGTATTTAAAGCAGACAAGGCAAGGATTTAATAATGACTTGTGTTTTTTTTCCTGGGGAAGAACCCGCCCATTTCTGCAAGGCTGTAGACAGTAGGCATGGACAATATTTTTTCTCTAAAAACCTCTCTGTTTCCATACAAACCCCGTTATAAGTACAAAATGAAAGCCTCAGAATTAAGCCTAGAAAGCATAGAAGAATGATCTTGTCCTAAAAGTCTGTGGGTAAAAATTTGATGAGCCATACTGTAATGAAACAATTACACATGTTAAACTTTTATAAATAATTTTAATATTTTTTGGTCACATATAAAGAATGTCAAAAGTGATGATTTGGGTTTTGTCATCACTGATCCTAGAGCCTTTCCTGCAGCCAATTCTGTTACATGGCATATTCAGTGTCTTCTTGAGGCTTCTAGAATATGCTAGGGCAGCCATGCCATCAGCTGAGAAAAGGGGGCTTGTCTTCCCTTTTTCTGAACCAGGAGGGCATTGTCTCTCCATCGAATCTAATTTCTTTCTGTACTGTTGATCTCTACCTAGTAGAAGTATACAAGGTTATCCATCAGGGTGAGGGTAAAAACTAGAACTGTTTCATTTTTATTTCATCCTTATGTATGAGGCAGAACAGGACATATTCTTCAAGCCATTTAAGATGGTGTTTTGTGTGTTTAAAAGTCATTCTAATTCTTGATTTTGATAAGGCATGTATCACTTAGGATCTGTTTTACAGGAAATACTTGAATAAAGTATATACTTGGCAAAGGATGCTACTCAGAACATGAATTCAACATTAATTTTCATTAGTATTTCCCCATTGATCATTTTCACTTTTCCTTGTTATCTGTTTACAAATATATAAAGTCAGTTATAAGTGCTTCTAGTTTATCACGTACTGTGCTAAGTACTTTATATACTGGTATACCATTTATACAATATCTCTGAAAAATTAGGTATCCCTATTTTATAGATAAAGAAATGGAGTTTGGACAAGTTAAGTAACTTGCCCAAAGTCCCACTCTAGGAAGTACTTGAGCTGGTATTCAAGTCCATTTCTGAATCATGACTAAACTCATTCTCTTTTAACTTCTGTAATTTCTGTCTTTTGCTAAATGAATTCCCTTGTAAGATAAATAATCCTTTTATTTTATTATTATTATTATTATTTTTATAAATAATCCTTTTATGTGTAATTTGAAGTAATTCCCATTTTAACCACAATTCTGATTTCTGTTCTGAACTTTCTGGAATTGCAACACATATATTTATTTCTCTACATGTAAAATTAAACAAACTTGAATTTTGAAAGGAACAAAGTAGTAGAGTACAAAGCACATCACTGGATTTCTCTTTGGGAAAGATTTGGAAAGAAAAAAATTACCCAAGACTTTACATAATAACACATGAAAAGAAAAGTAATACTGATTTTTGACGATATTTTTTTAAAATGTATCTAGAAGGAGACTCATATTATCCGTAGAGATGCAATTAAGCTGCTTACATTTAAGCTTTTTGTCAAAGTTAAGCTAAAAGTAACTAAGCTACAGAAATAGTTGAAACAGTTATTACCAGGTTTGAGATCCTTTTTAGACTAATTAATAACAATACCATTAGTTAGCATTATGTTTGCAAGATGCTTCCGCAGTTTTGTTTTTTTTTTTCTTTAAGTTATCTTGGCCACATCACTACTCTGAAATTAGTGCAGTATTTTCAGTTCTTGTGTTTGGGGTGAAAATCTAAATCATTTCGGCTGGTTAGCAAATCAATTCTGAGACAGAACTAAGATTAGAAGAATCTTCCCATCGGCTCTCAATGCCTCATAAGAAAATAAATGCAAACCCCGACACCAGGATGTTTCTTCCCTGAGGAATTGATGGTGTTTTTATTTCCAGTTCTTCCTTCTAAAGGTGGTATCATCTGTGAAAATTATTTATTTGATTAAAAACTAAGAAAAATGAATGTGTAGGTGTATGAGAGAAGGGTATTTGTTACGTGCTTGGGTAGATGCGTGGTATTATGCGTATGCATGCTTTATTTACTTTAAACATGTTTTCTGCTGCATGGACTCTCTTTTTTGACCCGTTATTCACCATTAAATGTTCTAAGACCTCTGAGTCTTTGTTCTAAAGAGAGCAGAGCAACAGAGATGGAAAGTATATTCCCTAAGAGAGAAAGTGGGTGGATTTAGTTTTAGTAATCTTGCTTTCATACAGCAACAATTAGCAACTGCTAAATGGCACTCACTTATTGACTCCCTCCCTCCATTGAACACCTGTGTGTTTTTCCAGAGGATGGAAAGAATATTTCACTTGCTACATCCTCTAATTATGACATTCAAATACTAAGGATGACAGATGAAATGATTCACTGGTTTCTCATGAACGGTCATAGGGCAGTTTGAGATTTATATGCTTTATGAACCATTCAGTAACATTTAAAAACTGAAGAAAAAAAAACACAAAGATTAAAATACTGAGATTTTGGGCGCCTGGGTGGCTCAGTTGGTTAAGCGACTGCCTTCGGCTCAGGTCATGATCCTGGAGTCCCGGGATCGAGTCCCTCATGGGGCTCCCTGCTCAGCAGGGGGTCTGCTTCTCCCTCTGCCCTCTTCCCTCTCGTGCTCTCTGTCTCTCATTCTCTCTCTCAAATAAATAAATAAAATCTTTAAAAAAAATAAAATAAAATAAAATAAAATAAAATACTGAGATTTTAACACTCATTTTTTACTTGGAAAAAGAAATTTTCTAATTAAAAATATAAGTAACCTATTTAGAACAAGGTGAAAATAATTGAAAAAAATCATTGCAAAGTTTAGAATAAAATTATTCTAAAAGTGAACAAATTTATTTTGCAACTGTTTTATATTGAGCAAAGAAATTGAAGTAATATAAAAGCAATATACATGAGGTTGTGGCAAGCCAGAAATTCATATTCTATAGAAAGTAAGTTGCTAAATCACTGCAATCTTCCTAAAACTTTTGTTAACTTCTGGTTTACCCTGCTAAAATTATTTGTTATTCTCAGTCTTGTTTTATGAACATAATAGTAAATGTGAATGCTTAGTTGTGTTGTTTTATATGAAACATTTGTGGACTTTTACATTTATAGGTCATAAATCCCTAAATTTTTGTTTAACAGATGATCATTTTCCAGTGGACTATGATAATGTTGAGTATTGCTTAATTAACATATTTCTTTCTCAGGTTCTCAGAAAATGTAACAGGTGACTTCTGGTTTTTTACACTATTAATAGTCATGAGTATCCAACACATTTTTTTCCACAAATGTTCAAGAAGTTTCATAAGCATACAAACATTGGTAAGATTCCTTTAAGATGTAATCATTTTAACAACTGAAAATTTAAATAGGATTGTTCTTTTATCATGACGTTCTTTATTATGAAAATCAATTTGGAAAATGTTCCTTACAATACAACATTTTCATTGTCGTTATTTATACACGCATGTGTGAAAATCTTTGACCATCAGTATCATATCTATGAAGTCAGGTGTTTGGTATAAAACTATCTTCTGTCTCAGAGCTGTTGTTATTTAACATCTCCACCTATTTTTTTGAACAACTCAGGGGCAATCTCTCTTGTACACCTGGGACTGTTAAAATTCTTTGCCTGAAGTAGCATTTTCCGAGGATGGGCTGATCTCCGCGTAGGGATTTATCCAGGAGGAACTGCTAGTAGCTTTGAGAGTCAGACCAATTAATCCCTCATTGTGGAAATGAAAAAACAATCCTTAGCTTTTGGTAAAATGTTTAAAGGCCTAATAGATTTCCAGTCAGAAATTCTTTTGCCTCTGTCATTCTTTAAATTGAATTTCTGTTTCTTTGTTTATACGTATATTTTTAATTTGCTTCTACTGTTACCAAAGCATTCATAAGAACTTTGATGGTTGAGTATCTAAATGGAGATCTAAAATTGTTCATATAAGGAAATGAAAAATTATTTAAAATGAAGCACAGTACAGATTTTGCTTTTGTTTTTGTAATTCTTTTTAACCTTCAGTAAAAACCTCTATGTTTTAGAAAAGTGTAGTTTACCCTATTACTAGTTTAATCTCTTCCATAATAGAACAGTAGGAAGTACTGAGTTAACAGGTAAGTGCTCGTGAGAGATGATAATCTTGGCCTTTGTGTGTGGGGTTTTTTTTTTAAAGGTAAGAAGATAGGTTGGTTGGTTGGTTGGTTTGTTCATTTTGAAGATTTTATTTTTTGGAGTAATCGCTACACCCAATGTGGAGCTTGAACTTAAAACCCCAATCAAGCGTTGTGTGCTCAACTGACTGAGCCAGCTAGGTGCTCCAGTACTTTTGCCTTTGAAATTATGATGCCAGTGAAATATAAAAGACTAAATATTTTGAAGTTTTGATATTTTAGATCTCTATAACATGATCATACTGAATTGATTTTAGAGTAACTAGCATTATATTGTTTGTCCTCCAAGGTAGAAATTAAGTTTAAAACTCATTAATTACTAGCATTTCCATTAGCAAAAGGCACACAGTATTCTTATAGCATTTATTGGAGTGGGTATCCAGGTTCGCAAAATAATCTATCCTGAAAAGAGAAATTGCCTCTACATTTTATAATGATCATTGTCAGAGAAAGTTATATTGTAAAATTGTTTGAGTGCCTTTCTGTATCTTTTTTCTGAACTGTACTGAAATCACTTCTGATCATCGTTGTTTATGTTCTTGTTGTAGCATAATAAAACAGTGATTCTTCAGCTATTTGAAGAGGATATACTTTTTTTTTTTAAGATTTTATTTATTTGAGAGATAGAGCGCACATGAGTTGGGGGGGAGGGCAGAGGGAGAGGAAGAGCAAGAGGGAGAAGCAGACTCCCCGCTGAGCAGGGAGCCTGATGCGGGGCTTGATCCCAGGACCCTGAGCTGAAGGCAGATGCTTAAACAAGTGAGCCACCCAGGCACCCCTGAAGAGGGTATACTTTTAATGGACATTTTTCTTATAATTTTTCTTAGTGATGGTTACAAAAGCCATAAAGTTCACAGCTATTGGTATGTGATCTAATTAGTAAAGCCTGGACCCTGAAGAGAAATAGGAAGACACAGCAATCACAGTCCCTTTAAGATTTAATGGCCAAGGTCTAATGTGGAATCAGTATGTAAAAGTGAGAAAATCTTTGCCCGACTTTATAGACAAGCTATTACTGCACAGATTTGGCTAAAGCTTTATGTTCAGTGAGTTCCTCTATAAAGAGACTTGTATTGTCTTTACTGAGCTTGAGCAGTTGGCCTTAATATCTCATTATTCAGATTAAACCTGTGTTAATTTATACAAGCTTTCTATGTTTATTGATAAGGGATCATCTCATGTTTGGCCTTGTTTCTGTGACATACTGACAACAAAATATAAAGCACACGTCCTTTATATTTTTATGAAAGACACTTTTTGGGATTTGAGTTATAGAAAGATGCATACTTTCTTGACATTATGGGTGTATCTAAAAACAGAAACAGTGAATACTAAATTTGGTTAAGATCACTCAGTCATGAACCAAAGCGAGTTTTTTGTTTTGTTTTGTTTTGTTAGATTTTGATCATGTGCCAAGGTTTCTGGGACACCAAAAGGAAACCAGAAATTGGACAGATGTTTAAAAACATTAAATACCCTGATAAGGTTTGCATCCTTGTGGTTTTCTCCACTATCCTGATAGTTCTTTAAGGCTCTGTCATTTTCAGTCATCAGAGAGTACATGTGATCAGTATATCTGATAAACTTGTCAATGCCTCTTTAAAGCAGGATTCCCCAACCTATTCAATTCAGACCCCCCTGCTTCATTTCAAGTATCATCTTGATAACACAGCCATGTCACGGGCATCTGTGTATAGCCAGCTCAGTCTACAACTAATTTGCAGGAAAAAATTAAATCAGGAGGTAAATTATTTCATGATTGCTCATTCCCAACAGAGTTAGGCATCATTCTGAAGAAAATATCAAATAATTGGTTTCAGGCCGTGTCAGACACATGCAATTCCCTTCTCTAATGGCTGTGTGTGGTAGCACCAGGCCTCAGGGGTCAGCAAAGAACTGGAAATAGCTTAGTGCCAGGCACGGCAAGAGAGAGATGGAGCACATAGGAAATGAAGTGGCAGTAAGTGCAATCCATAGGGGAAATGTGCTTCACTTGGAGTTTAATATATCGGTTCACAATCTGGCAGGAAGCCATGCAACAATTGTTTACCTTTTTGTCAGCATCTGCATCTGTTCTGTTTTGTAAACAGCACTTAACTCTCAGTCCGTAAATGCTGGAATCAATAACAACTGTTAAGGGATTTCCTAGCCCCCCCCCTTCTTTTTTTTATATTCTATAACAAACGCACACTACAAACAATGTTTGCCTTAGATTAACAAGGAACAGACATTAACAGGGTCAAAGGGATTTGGTTGGGAACATTTTATAGCTTCTTGGGTTTACAGTAATTATATCTGTGTGATTTGAATGTATTTTGTAACCTATCCAAATTAAACTGTTAAAAAAATGCTAGCAAGCAGTAATGAAGATGATTTTTTATAATTATCTTAAGTACTGTGTATAGAAAACTGCTGGCACTGTTTGTAATAATTTAGTTCTGTGCAATATTGTGTATTACAGCTGCTATGCAGAAATATTAAGTTGCCTTTTGCAGTTTTAGGAAATTAGTGATTATATCCAGCAGTACTAATTATTTTAAACATACAGTTATTAAAAAAAATTACACACCACAGTGAGACATAAAAAAGGGTCTATCTGTGACTAGTGCCTATAAAACTAAGTATATTGTTAGTAAGTGCAAAAGAAAGAATAACTACTTTTAAGTTCACCATCTTCAGGGACTGAGTAGATGAATGTTGTCATAAATGCAGGATTGTTACAATAGTTATGGTATCACTTAAAAGTGAATCTCACCAAGGTCAGAGGAACACATTATTACTAATGGGATTTAGGCATAGATCTCCCCATGCACTACTTCGAAAACTTACTCCTTAAAATTTTCCCCTACACAATTGCTAAGTTGCCTTGTTTTTACTTTATTAAACTAGTTCATATCTGATTTAACCCTATTTTTGTTTTCTTCTATTTTTACTTATAAGCATTAAATCTTAGGCTTTTCCATTATTTTTGTCAAACGTGTGACTTCTTTGACTCATTGGTTTACCATAAACCACAAATAAAATTTGGGAATTATTTGATCAGGTCACTTAGTCAAGACTTACATTCCCTTGTCTTTTTTTAATTTTATATGGCTTAAGACTTTGGTGTGAAATTTTCAATTTTTTTGGCAATCATTTTGCTATTTCTCTTGTCTAAATTATTTTGGCTAACATTTTTTTAAGGTCTCTTGTGTTTCTTATTAAATCCAATTAGAATTAAGAATTTGGAAATTTGGATAATAATATCTTTCATACTCATAGCTATAAAAAGTGTCGACTTCATTTTCTTGACTGCATATTCATGTATTTGGCTTTCTGTCCCTGTGTATGAAATTAATTAATATATGGTAGTATACATACAACCACAAGTTATGTGTACATTGTAAATTCATTGTTATCATCACCTGGAGTATCTAGATTTTGATGCTTTCATCATCATCAGAATTACAATTCAGATTTCATAAATTTGCACTTCAAATTCACTTATTTGATTGAAGGTACTGCATGTTTTGAGGCTTAGAAACTAGAGAAGTGTTTTTTAAGTGTATATGGTTTTTTTAAGTATATATTCTATCCAAAGTTAGAGAACTTACTTTATTCATCCATTCCATTATGACACTTATATGATTCGGTAAAAATAAAATAACATTGAACACTAAAAGATATCTTTCAATAGAAAATTTTGTCTCCAGATTAGAATCTGCCATTGAAAACCAAAACTTTAGAAGTCAGCTTTCACCTTTTATAATTACTTCCATTACCTAAGTCACATGTTACCAAATATCGCTACAAATTTAAAGAATGTAAGAATGAAAGGCGTTGGCTTCAGTTGTCTGTGCTTTGCCTCTTTAACCTGTATAGGACAGGAATTAATGTTTCATTCTTGCCCACTCATGTTAAATATTTTAAATCACACCCTAATAATTTAGTATTCAGGTTTAAAACTTACGACTGAAATTTTCATACCAAAAGTCAAAATGTTCAGAGGTTTATTGTTCCTAAAATAATCAAAGCAACTGTTCTGCATTTATGTTAGCATTCAAGTTAACTGTCTCTCAGCAGATCTTGAAAAATTGTAGTGGTTCTATCCTGATGGAATGTGTAAGGCACTCATTGGGGGATGGGTATTGTCTATGGATCATTAGCTAATTTTTTAAAAAATTGATTGTTAAAGGTAGCCCTTGTTGTATTAGGTGAAAGCAATAATCATTACTCCCCAAACAAAGGGAAAATTAAGTGCTAATTAGCAGGTTATGAAGTGTGCAATACTACTTAGAGTGTAAGCAGTATTTTTCGCCTGGTGGCAAATGCTATCTGGGGACAATAGAGTCAACAAATTGATTGCTGATAACTAATTGTATTTCTCAAATCCCGCAAAGTAATATTCAGTGTCAGGAGGTTACTCACTCCATAGCAAAGTTTCTGTATTGAATTCTTCTAATAAAATTTAATTTTCTGCTAAATTATTGTTATTTTAGGTTTTTTCCTATGCATGATTTTTACATGTAGTATGTTTATCATTAATTTGGCCTTTTCCTTCAAGATCTTCAAGTCTCTATTCAGTTATAGTTTTATTTCCTTTTATTTAAGATAAATCTTTGAAAAGAAGATATATGTCATCCTCTTTATATTAATTTTAAAACAATTTGAAGGATATTAGCTTTCATAGTCATCAAATGAGAATTGCTAAGTTATTTATGTTTTCACAATTTTTTTAAAACATTTTATTTGTCAGAGAGAGAGAGCACAAGCAGGGGGAGAAGCAGGCTCCCCGGTGAGCAAGGAGCCCAATATGGGACTCCATCCCAGGACCCTGGGATCATGACCTGAGCCGAAGGCAGGCGCTTAACCGACTGAGCCACCAGGCATCCCTTTTTTCACAATTTGAAGCATCTAATCTTTATTGGTGATGTGATGGAGCTGACATATTTTATGCTCTTAGTTATTATGCCGTAATTTATATTTGATCTTGAAAATTAGCATTTAAGATATTTCAAGTTGATGTCTACACAAAGATTTGAATACTGAGACTAACTTTTAAATATCAGGTAGACATAATTCTAAATGCTAATTTGATTTGTAATAAATAGTGAATTCTAAAAAGCCAGCTTCTGCTAATACAGATTTTGATTTCTCAGAGAAAGAACAGATTTGTATTTTTTTTTCAATGGTTAGAGTTTACACACACTGAGATAAAATCTGATCTCCATGTTGAATCACTCGCAAAAATAAGATTGTTCATCTAATATCACTTTGAAATCACTCATACCACTTTGTGATAAAAACAAAGGGGCACAGCTGCTTCCCCAATTTATCACAAGCCTTTTGGAGCCTTCTAGCCTCCAAGTGAATTCCAAGCATGTAAGTCTCACTTTGGCAAACTGGAAATCTTGGCTCTCCCAACAACTGTAAATGGCTGCTTTCTGATCCTCTTGCTTGGCATGAGTTAGAGCAAACTCAGCTGAGGATTAACAGAGGGACTTTACAAGTTCCCCTCCAGCTGATTGTCCATTGTCTCTCGACCCATTGGAGACAAAGACCACAGGACAGCCCTGAGCTTACACAGAATTCCCGTTTCTTCAAATTTAAAGTTACTTGTAACCAAAAACCTTGGAGAAATACAATCTTATCAACAAATGCCTTGTGTAAGATATCTAGCGGACTCTGATAATAATTCTCTTTGTTACTTGTTAAAAGCAGGGCGGTTCATAAGCTGATCTGTTTGAGGTCTTTCTTCCTTAGGCCCCTTTGAATTTCAGGTACATGTTCATGATCGTAATCTTTGGTACACAGGCTAGAATTTTAGGCGTCTTCCACATCATGGCCTTGCAGCACCCTGCCACTTTGGTCTAAAGGCCATGAAGTCTGGCTCTGAGATACCTGGCTCCCTGGAAGATGTCAAAGGTTGGAGAAAGCAGAGTAGATGAATACTCATTAGGAAGATACACAAATTTGTTTCTCAAGTGGCAGCACTTTTTTTCTGAACCTTTAGGAGAAATCAGAGAGGTTCTCAAATTGGTCTTCTCTAAGGACAGCTAAGGAGAAGCAGAATGCTTAAGGTGATGAGCAAGAGTTTAGAATCAGGAATGAGACTGTCAGATAATGGAGAAGTAGTGTGAAGGCTATGGGAAGGGCTAGAACAGAGGTGGGATAAGGACATGCATCCTGACTTACAAGGCAGCGGGGTCTCACTAGGGGTCTTGCCAATTAAAGTTCTGTTTTCAGAAAGGGGGTGGGACCAGAGAGGAGCTGGCTCCACATCCAAAATGAACACCAGAACATTTCTGGCCTAGATTTATATTTTAAGAATGGGAGGAAAGAGAGAAACTGAGATTTTGAAAATATATTAAAGTATTTTTACATTTTGTTCAGTCTTTAGTGCACTGTTAAACATGAAAAGCTACACTGAATTGTATATTTCATAAACATGGATCCAAAATTTTTCTAGGATACAGTTGTGCATGTTGTGATACCAAATACGTAAGATCGGAAATAAAGTGGAAATAAAGTGATCCAAATGCTAAAGCTGCATTTTGTTAGGAATGTTCTTAGTACTTAAAAAATATTTATCAGAGTAATAAATTTTCATTATAAAAAATAAAACAAAATACATACTAAGAAGAAAGTCAAGGTCCTCACATTTCCTTCCCTCCAATCCCAGTCTCCAGGATCACCACTGTTATGCACACTTTGTTGAATAGTCTAGAATTTTTCTTATGCATAAGTAAAAATATACAAATTTGTATTTTTCAAAATGAGATCAAACTAGACATATTGTTCTGCAGTGTGCTTTTTTCAATTAATATTTCATGACCTCCTCCCACGTCAGTGCAGTCTGGTCTGACATTCTTTTCAGCAGCACTATGATACTCCATAATAGGGATGTAGCATAATTTATTTGCATATGGCTAAATTTAAATTGATCTTATCAGGTTGTTGACTCACTGGGTTTAGAAAATCTTAATTTTTGTCTTCCCAGAAGCAACATGTCCACTTTTATATAAAGACATATACATACATACATACACATGGGCTACAACCAACTGTGTTGTATGATTATGTCATTAATTATTTAATTAACTAGTTCCTGTTGATAGATACTAGGGTTTTCCCAGTTTCTTTTCTTTGTATGCTCATATTAGTATCTTTTAAAGTTTTATTCCCAGAAGAGATCCCTGGGCCAAAGAGTAACTAATTAGATTTTGGTATGTGAACTCAAATAGTCCTCCAAAATTAATATACTCACTGGATTTTAACTACCACTATTCAGAAGCATGAATATCTAAATTAGTGCGTGAACTCATTTAAACATCATTTCATTATAAACCATTTTTTTTTCAAGTGTTAAAATTCCTCTGCTCGCCTGCCTCCTTCTGGATTATCAAGGCTATTGCTGTCTTGTCAGCTGTCCTCTCATTGCTGCCAAAAAAGGCCCTCAGCAAAGGGACGGGGGTGAAGGAGGGGCGTTTAATGCTCAAGGTCTTGTAGGAGCTTTGTAGCTCAACAGACTTGGCTTTGCATTCCAGCTTCACCACTTGGCAGCTACGTGGCCTTGGACAGGTTGCTTATCTTCTATGAGTGTCTGTCATTTAATCTGTAAAATGGAGATGATAAACCTATCTCATAGTGTCTAAGTATTAATATAGATATTATACATAGTGTTTGGCATGAACTAAGCAATTTGTTATGATTTAAAACATATACATATGTACATACATTGCATTAAACTAAAAAGGTGACTTGTCCTATATTAATATGGTGTTCCTAAATACCTGTATATGACAAAGGTCTGCTTATTGTTTTTGTCAATTTCTCATTGAATATTTTATCTTTAGAATCCTTCATATAATATTCTCTGGAAGTGCTATATTAACTTTTTTCAAATTCAAAATAATAATAATGAAATAAGACTAAGTTAAAATAAGAGATGCATGTAGATTCTCTCTCGTTTATCCTTTTGACTCCAGCCATCACTGTGTTTGAATGACTACCCCATGTAGGTCCACCACTGATCCCACCCCGGAACTTTCATATTTCTGGAGCTAAATGCCTGCTCATTCTGGTCCCAGGGATGTTCCACAGATACTCCAAACACAGCATGGATAAAACAGAGTTCTTCCTCATTCCCTTGATCCCTGATCCTCTTCCCCAACCCAAGTTAATGTCACTAATCACTCAAGCAGAAACCGTGACTCATTTTCCCCTTCTGCCCACCTCCCCGCCATCAAAAGAATCACCAAGATTGTTTTGCCACACCACCTAAATATTTTCAAGTCTCATTTGGACTAGTAAAATAGTTTTCTTTTTTTTTTTTTTATTGGATTCCTTACCCTTATTCTTGTATTTTTCTAAAACACCTGGCAAGCACACGCCACTCCCCTTTTTAAGGCTTTTCAGTGGCTCCTCATCACTATTGGCATAAAGCCCCAGCAACACTCAGTATCAGAAACCAAGTCTTCCCAGACGTGGCACCTGCCTTCTTCAGCCTCATCTCATGCCTCTGCACACCTCATATTTTTCACTCTCAAGTAACACGGAACTGACAGAAACCCCTGCTCATGCTGTGCTGTCTCTCACCTCCTTACCCTCTTCCTCTCCTTCTTTGCCTAATTCCCATCTATCCTTTATGACAGCTTATGTGTCATTTCTTCCAGGATGCTTTCTGTGAGCTAGATCCCCTAATCCATGCTCCCACAGCATCTCTGTATGCCTTTCTCAAAGCTCTTAGCATATTCTATTAAAATATCTAATTAGGGGTCTGTCTCCCCATATGGACTCTAAGCACCTCAAGGGCAAGTATTTATTTTCCCCAGCACCCAATCTACTGCCTAGCACACAACAGGAGTTCAATGAATATTTGTTTTAACTGCATCATTTTCTCAAAATAAATCCTTATTTGGAAGTATAATGTAGTAGCCCACTTATCAACTTACTAATTGAGCCCCTACGATATTTTAAAAATATTGTTCTAGGATTAATGGGGATTCCAAAAAGTGTAAGAACCTTACTTCCTATGAGATTGAGAAATATGAATGTGTGAAAAGCTGCTGGAAGTTATGCAGACAAGCAGTTCCTGAGTTCTGAGAAAGGGATTCCAGCAGGTGGAAGATGAAATGGAACTGTGTTGGTTGCAGGTGGGCAGCATCTGGAGAAGCAGAAAGCGGGAAGAATTGAACCACCGTGTTCACTTTCTGGTGCTTTGCTATAATGCACAGTAGGGGATGTATACAGAATAGAGGGTTTATTTGGAAGGCACAACAGTAAAACCTGGCCTGGTTTCTGGTTTCTCAGGTCTTATGTCTTCTCCCGTCTCATCATTCAATCCCAAAAGTTCCAACAAGATGCCTTACTCTATTCTTACTTTCTACCCACTCACACTCCCAGCTCAACTCTGGAGCAACTAATGTATTTCTTTTGAGAATAAGTACTTTCCTCGAGGCAAATTTTTCTGAAGTTTGAAATCAATTTAAAATCTAATTTTATTTGGTGTCTTCAAGTACTTTCAAATCTAGGGCTGAAAAAGACTAACCCACAAAGTCATATGAGAGGGAAAAAGCATGTAATACCATATTAAATTAATTACCAACTAATTTGTCTTAAGTCTTTAAGTACATTAGGAATTCACGAAAGGGAGATTTTACTGTAAGGGAAAGCAAGCTAGAAAAACGTCATGAAGAATATAGACTTGAATTTGGCCTTGAAGGACGAGAGGACCTTGTATAGGCAGATGGAAAGAAAAAGAGGTCCCCTTGCGTTCGGACAGTACAGAGGTTACTGTTGGAAACAGTAAAGAGAACTGTGACTGGAACATAGGAGATATTCTATATATCTTTGATGAAGGCATTATTAGCCAGACTCTGAACTTGCAAGTGACAGCTTTGTTTTTCCAGTCCTCATCTCTGCTTTTTTTTTTTTAATTTTTTTTTTGAGAGGTGGGAGGGGAGGGCAGAGGGAGAGGAAGAGAGTGTCTTAAGTAGATTCCCCACTGAGCAGAGAGCCCAAAGCAGGGCTCAATCTCACAATCCTGAGATCATGACCTGAGCCAAAACCTAGTCAGACGCTTAACCAACTGTGCTGCCCAGGCGCCCCCTCATCTCTGTTTCTATTATGCAAAAAAAGGAGAGGAGCATCCATTTAAAAAGAATGTGGTAGTTCACACAAGAGAAGAAAGAGCTAAACATTTAAACCTCTAGAAAGACAGAAATTGGAGAATTTCTGGAAATGTGAGCAGCTGGAACTTAGCTTTCTAGCATATTTCATCATCTGTTGTCTCGGTTTCTCCCCACATGGTGACTTTGTTCACAGACCAATGTCTCCACTCAATAAAGTATGTGCACCTTAGGAGTGCTGCTTCCCTCGTACTTCAAAATGTCTGAAGGAGAACCTCTGATTGGCCAAGGAATCATCAGCTTGTTAAGGGGGAAGAGAGTGCTGGACAGATGAAAATTAAGATGCCAAATAAATGGTGGACTGAATGAATGATGAGATGTGTAGCATGAGAACAGACTACAAAGTCTTGAAAAACAGTCATTGATGTTTAAATTATACATGGTTCTTGTTAAAGGTTTTAGAGCAGAAAAGTAACTTGAGAAAAATGCTGAAGACTTAGACCTTGTGTAGTATTAGATAAGATTACCTAATGGGGAGAAGGATATAAAGAAACCACCTAGAAGACCATTTTCATCTTGCCTGTCCCTTTCTAACCATGATTTCGCCCTTCGTGTATCAACTTGTCTGTGACTGTTTCTATCACATTCTTCCTACTTCTCCAGGGCTGAGGTTGTCCCTTTCTGTAAAGGTATAAAGAGTTAATATTTTAGGCTCTGCAGGCTGTACAGCCTGTGTCTCCACTACTCAACTGTGCATTGTAGGTCAGGACAGACATAGATGGTAGGTAAGTGAATCAGTGTGGCTGTGTTCCAGTGAAACTTGATTTGTCGACACTGAAACTTAAATTCCATATAATTTTCACGTACCTTTAAATACTCTCCTTCTTTTGATTTTTCCCTCATCTATTTACAAAGAAAACGCCAGCTTAGCTCACCGACCATCCAAGATAGGCTATGGGCCAAAGTTGTCCACAAACTATAATGCACCAGCCACTGTTTGAGGAGACCGCCTCCTGCTAATGTCTTACTGTCTTTCTTTCCAACTCCTCTTGTCTTCCTTCTTCATCACAGCTCAGCCGCCAGTAACCCTGGACCCAAAATGCAATGCATGTTGAATTCTAAAATACTGTGTTTATTGAACAATTTTGTCTTTTAGTATAATATCAAAATCAAATACATCTAAGATACGTTTGTATACTCAAAAAAACCCTAAATCTAGTTAATTATCATATATTTTTAATTTTTTTCAGTTAAAAAATGTTCCCATGAAACAAACACTAACAGAACAACAGAGCCCAGCACTGACCACCTATATCAAAATAGGATGACCATGAACTCTGATAATTTCTTCAATTAGTTTTTTATCCATGGACTTTTTTTTTAGCTCTGAATTTTTCTTATATATTGAACTGAATGTTTTTCTTCTTGCCTGAACTTAAGTAAAGGGGGATAAATTTACTCTGACGAGACAGGGAGGGCCACAGGAGCTGATGGTGATGGGTCTGAGGTATGATCCATGTCAGTCACCTCCATCTTGCTTTGGGATCTAAGTCTATTCCTCTGGTATTGGTCACCACGAGTGGTGAGTTACATGGTGCCTTGTGCATGGTAGGCACAAGGCAAATCTTTGGTCGAATTAGCAAGTGAAACCCACTTAAAGGTGGTTTTGTAGTCATTTGTGTTGAGGGAAGACTAAAAGATGATATCTGCCACCAAGATTCTCCAAAGTCCTATATAAAGTTTGAAGGAAATGCGACTTTGCCTTTATGTCTGAATAACTATTTCTTAGGTGAGGAAGGCAGCTGCAAAGGTAAAATTAACCATAAAATTTGCTGTGTGAGGTGCCGTCACGCCTGGGAAATGGCTTCCCAAAGTCTAAGGCCTGCCCTAGTCTCTGTAACAATAATGAGCTCATGACTACAGCTTCCTGGGGTTGGTACGAGAGATTGCACTTATCTCCATGGCTTTCTCTTTTCATATTAATTTTAACATACATTCATAGGCATTATAATTTGCCTACCTGATAGAAAGTGTGAAGAGAATCTTACTCTCTATTTTTTAGTATAAAAGAGGAGAAGTGTTCAACTCTTTTGAAAGGTTAGGATTTAATTAGAAAATATATTAGGAGGCACACACACTCAGCAGGTGTCTTAACTTATATCCATCTTTTTGATGATGGCATTATTTTTATTCCAGTGTTAAATTTTTAAAATTAATTTCTAACATGTTATATTAAAAGCCAATGATCTAACATCTCTGTCATGGTACTTTCCTTTAAAAATGAAATATCAATTCTCAGATACAACCTTAGACTATAGTAGAAATGAATTGTTAATTTAGTTTAAGTTTTTTCTATTGGTTAATTTTGGTTCATGATAATAGAAAGTAACACATATGATAAGAGATATAATTATCTGAACTTGAGCAAAATTTGAGGCTAAGAAAGGGATATTAGGAAGATCCTTAATTAATAATGTGCCATTAGCATTCAGTACTTAGAATTTAAACCTCATTTCATTACACTAGAAATGTCTTTTTACTAAGATGTTCCCTGAAAGGGTCAGCATAGCTAAGTATTTATAACTGGGACTTAAACCAGCATAAAACAGAAGCCAGCTGAGAAAATACTCCGAAATTTTCCCTGGGTATGGTTGTCAATTTTGGCTGGATTCAAATGTAAGCCATTCTTTGATTAGCATCTTCAGCTAGCAGTGACCACATCAGGAGTCAGATACTCTCTCTCATGTTCTCAGTGAAAAGAAAACAAAATAAGAAAGGTAGAAAACAGGAGAGGGCTACAATCATTAAGCCCTTGGCAAATGAGCAAGAAGCCTGATCCCTTGTTAATATAATCCTGCTGGCTTCTGCCAGAGAAGATGGAAAGGAGTGTGGGAGAATTTGTTATCATTTAGCAGTACGTTTAGGTAACATCCAGTGGAGCCAGGGTTGGCCTGGGAATCATAAAGGGTAATCATAGAAGCGGTTTCTTTTCAGTTTTTCTCATTGACCCAGAAGAATAGCTTCAACGTGACTCCATCCTCTTTGGTCGGTTAGGTTTTTCTTGTTATGTGAAGCAAGGAGATATTTGTGGTGTGGCCCCCTCCAAAGGGAAGAGTGAACCTCCCTGTCATATGGGGGCTTTTGTTGAGTTCTCAGGATTTATTCCAAATGCAGTAATTCTCTCTTTCCATTTGTCTACCTGCCTTTATTATTTTTTTAAAGATTTTTAAATTTATTTTAGAAAGAGGAGTGGGAGCGAGTAGGAGCAGGAGGGGCAGAGGGAGAGGGAGAGAGAATCTCAAGCTGACTCCACGCCGAGCTCGGAGCCAGACACCAGGCACGATCTCACGGCCCTGAGATCATGACCTGAGCTGAAACCAAAAGTCAGATGCTCAACCCACTATGCCACCCAGGCGCCCCAGCCAAAATTGACTGCCTTTAGATCACGAACACTAATCCTGTCAATGGATACAAAATTAAGTTTAACAACTATCTTGGGCTAAAACACTCAAAGGAAGAAGATTTTAAAAATGCAGATCGGGGCTCCTGGGTGGCTCAGTCGGTTAAGCGTCTGCCTTTGGCTTGGGTCATAGTTTCAGGGTCCTGGGATTGAGCCCCACTTAGGCTCCCTGCTCAGCAGGGAGTCTGCTTCTCCCTCTCCCTTTGCCCCTCCCCCCACTTGTGCTTTCTTTCTCTCTCAAATAAATAAATAAAAATCTTTAAAAAAATGCAGATGAAGTATATGCATAGTAAGTCATTCTTTTATAATAGAATGTATTGGTTGTCATATACCACTATCACACAGTGGTCAGTTAGTACTGATCTGTGTGTTTGTCTAAGTTCCTGAAAGGATGGAGTATTAGTTATTCCTCAGTTTATCTGTTCACCTTACCCAGGGCCTATGTCGTGGTAGGCAAGAGAGTTAATTGTCTGTGTAAATGTTGAGACCTTTTATTTTATCACATGTAAAGTGTGAAGAGGAGACTATAGGGTAGAAGCTGGACTAGACCTACTCTACTTGCAAAGGGAAGTAGAATTTCTAGGGGCTACAGGTCTTCATAGTGGAAGGGAGACCAATGGCACCTACTTCTCATAAAGTCAAGCAGACCAAGGCAGAGGGCTTCAGGTAGAACCCTAAGGCCTCAAAGGATCTGGGAACCTTGTTTCTATGAACACAGATGCGTAACTTAGATTTTTAAAAAGATGACTCACACAAAATCAAAACCAATGCTTTGAAGGATCCACATAGCAAAGGAGCAGTGGAAGGTCTTGGAGTGGTCTACCATGCAACTTTAGGAGTATTTAAGCTTAGAGATGGTTGAGTCCATTAAATATAATAGTAATATTTAAAGTGGCTTATAGTGAAACAAGTTCTCTGATATGTTTATAATTCTTTCTCCCCAAAACATTTCCTGTTCAAATTGGCATACAGTAATTAATGTTAAACTCTTTTAATATTAGTATTTTACTAAAGCATGTTTATGGCAAGGAGAAAAAGCCAAATAAAATGAGTTAAAAGCAGTTGGTTTTGTCTCTGACACTCAACCATATGTATCATTTTGAAATCATTCATTCATGTGGGCATTCTGATGAGTAGTGGGAATGCAGCAATGGGGAAAAAGGATCTCAGCCTTTAGGAGATTAAAGGACACATTTCCCAAACTGATAATTACAATGTGATCTAGTAAGTGCTAAAATGAAGCTATGTGTGAGGTAAAATAGGAAGGGGCATGTAGAACAGGAAACGAAGTTGGCTTAGGATCCGAGAGCAGGCTTCTCAGAGGAGATGGTAATAATATCTAATAATTATACAGCACTTACTACCTCTCAGTTACTGCTCTAATATGTTAACTCAGTTAAACCTCATGCACTATTGAGTCACAGACTAAGTAACTGTCCAAAGTCACATGGCTAGTAGGGAGTAGTGGCAGGATTTGAACCCAGGCCCTATGGCTAATAATTCTACATGTTAGCTCCTCCACTCTACCACCTCTTGTGCTTCAGGTAATATAACTATAAACAGTATTCCATATAATAAAACATGCGGGAGAAACGGAAGTGGGGAGAGAGACAGAATAGTCTGTGTCCAGTTTCTTCCAGTTTCTAAGAGTTAAATGTTTTCTCATTTCAAATTCAGATTCACTAATCTTTACAAGATTTTAAGATTTTAAGTAATTTTGGGGTGCCTTAGTGGCTCCATCAGTTTTAAGTGTCTGCCTTTGGCTCAGGTCATTATCTCAGGGTCCTGGGATCCAGCCGCATGGAGTCTTCTTCGTCAGACTCCCTGCTCAGCCGGGAGTCTGCTTCTCCCTCTGCCTCTCCGCTCTGCTTGTGCGCTCATGTGCTTGCTCTCTCTCTCTCTCTCTCTCAAATAAACAAACAAACAAATAAATCTAAAAAGAAAAAAAGATTTTAAGTAATTTCTCAACCGAACATGGGGCTCAAACTTACAGCCCTGAGATCAAGAGTCGAATGCCCACTGACCGAAGCAGCCAGGTACCCCAGATTCCTTAACCTTTATGAGGCTCAGCTTTCCCTGGAGTTCCTTCTTCATTGTTTCACCATATAGAAGAGGGGTCCTGACACTTATCAGTGGGGCATCTAAATGTCCACACATTCAGCTTGTGTTGGGTTGCATTTTCACTTCAAAGATAAACACTTCATCCTTTCAGTAACTTATTCAGTCACTCATTCATTTACTCAGCTTACTTTGAAGTTTTACCCTGTTTGGGTGCTACTTATGGAAGCTTCCTGACGAGAGGTAAGAAATAATAAATTCAGTTCTGAAAACTAAGGTGGAAATACTGGTTTCACAGTTTCACTTCACATGATTTCCTAGTTGTATATACTTCAAAAATAACTAAAAATTAGCAAAGATAATGCTGAAGAAAAAGGGGAGGATAGCTTTAATTTCTTCCTCAGTGTGACAAGAAAGCAATGCCCAGGGTTGTGCATGATTCTCCGTGTACTTATTAGGCTAACATGACAAAGAAGTTTCTTTACACACTTGGGGACCTAGTGTTTGCCTTCTGTTCCTTCCCCTGCTGTGTGGCTCCGAGGAAGCCAGCACTCAAGGAGGCTCAGCACTCCTTCAGGCTCCTGGAATGCCACAGTGTGCTCCAAAGTCCCACCTGCTCTTAGGAAGTGACTTGGGTACCGGGGAAAAGTACTGCTTATTATTTGTTCCTGTGTGGTCCCTGCTGACTTCTGACTATAATATTGTTAAATAGTTTACTGGAAGAAATATATTCCATTTGGATTATGTCATGAATTTCATCTGGAATAATGAGACTTCCAATAGCTTTTGTGCGTTACCTCTTTTTTACATCATTTGTCTGGTGGCACCAAGAATACTTCCTCACCGAAAAGGGATCCATTTACAGTCAACAATAGAAGGGCTAGTGTTTTTCTTGGGAAAACTAAAATATGTTTCTTTTATCCTATTTTACTGATCCACCACCTTCAGATTATCTGATTTTCGAGCTTCCCCATTTCTCCTGTATCTTAATGCTATTATTAACAAGAATTCTGTTGCTAATGGTTTTGAAAAATAATATGTGTGCTTTCAGCAACTACTTATACTTTTATGGTTTGTCTGATATAGCTGGACTTTGATAATTATTCCAAATACTGTTTTGTTGTGGATCAAATGTGAGGAGCCCTAATGTCCCTCAAGATTTATTTTCAGTGTCCTTAATTTTGCTCAAGAGAATGGAGTTGATATTATAACTATTAGTCATGAGATGAAAAACACCTTTCAGCATAGAGTCTATAGTCCACCTTCTTTATGAGTGACACATCCATATGGATGTATATTATGATGTATATGGATATATACATATATATTTGGAGAGAGAAGAGAGGGTTTCATTTAATTTTAGAACAATAGTTCTACGAATATCTGTACATATTATTTCATAGTGAAATATTTTTCTGAAGTGTACTCTTTTTTTTTATTTGAGTATAGTTGACACATGATGTTACCTGAAGTATAACTTTATTTTTTTTAAAACACATACAAAAAATCCTATTTTAGAGTCAGTTGTATCAATGTGCTCTATCAAGTTCCCAGCTCATCATTGATTTTATCATTTTTGCACACATTTTCTATTTTAGAAATAATCTTCAAATTTCTTTTGTTTAACTAAATACTAAAAAGAATGTGTATGTAATACTGTATTTATTTATATATGTGTTTGTTTATTCATTGACTTAAATCTATATTTATTATTTTGAAGAATTCATTTTAGGAATAGGCATAAAGTCTTTCTTTGTTCTAAGCCAAACCTAGCTATTTCTAGGACCTGTGGGATTTCATACATTTATTTCTTTAACCAGTTTTTTTTTGTTGTTGTTGTTTGTTTGTTTTTAGTGCCCACTCTGTGTAAGAAATTATGCTGTGTTCTTGACATACTATTGTGAATACACTGGAAATAATGTCTGGCCTCATGGAAATCTTTCACATTTCTCATGAATGTGCCTGTAAAACTACAGCTATTCTTTGGGTGTTTTCCTAGGAGCAGTACTTTTGCCCAGGACAAATGTGTAGGATATGCTCTTAGAAATTTCCTACAGTTGTTCCATATTTCTTCCAGAATTTTTTTTAAAAATCAGAGATCAAAGAAAAAAAAAGGAACATTTCTTTTTGAAGTTACTGATGTTTTACACAACCGCACCTCTTTGGTTGACTTGTCAAGACCAAAATGCCTAGATTTTCTGAAGCCCAGAGAGTAATTTCTACCGTAACAGTTTTTAACTATAATTCATGGGACCCTTGGGCAGTGGTCTCAAACTACAGTGGGCAGAAAACTCAATTGGGGCACTTGCTTAAAAGGTGTCTGGTGATGGCAAGGATTATGCATTTTTTTACAATTCAGAAGGTCCTGGACCACAGTGCCCAACGAGAGCCATGATGGATTTCAGGTGGTTCTGGTTAGCGCTGAAACTGACTACATAGATTTTTTTCAATGAGAGGGTCTATAGGGATTTAGGAGGCTTTAATTAGTTTCTCAAAGGGGTCTGCAGAATACTATGATGCTGTTAGGAGCAGTAGTTTACAAGTGGAAGCAAATACTGGTAAAATCAGTCACATAGCCAACAACAAGAACTCCCCACTAAAGTCTAACAATGGGAGGAAACTACAAGGAGACATAAATACCCAAGTAGTGCTGTAATGTAGAGCAGCGTGCCCTAAACAGCATTGCGGTTTGAGAAAATCCCCAAAGTTAATAGATTTATTAGTAAACTGGTGTTCATTGGTCAGAAAAGCTTGATAAACCTTAAGTTTTTAAAAATTTACATTGTTATAAAATTAAAGAGTTTAATATGCTAATTTGCATGAGTCACTGTAAGTAGTGTATAGTATGTAGTGATTCCTAAACCTATTTGATCGTAAAATCCTTTTCAAATGAAGTTTGAGAAATTCCCTTTGATGAGGGACAGACATGCATCTTTCAGTGCAGCATATAGAAAGTAACTTTTATCATAACTCTGTCATGAAGAAAAGTTAAATTTTGTTCTAAACACTAAATAAGGGAATTTTATATTGCATTTTAGAAAATTTTTTATTAAAATAATATAGAGGGGGGAAAAACCCTCAACTTGGATTTATTCTTTGTTAGTTGATGGTAAATTAAAGTCTTACCCTAAAATGGCAGTTTAACTTTTATCTATAATATTATTAGGATTTGGGAGAATTTTGTATTTCCCAAGAATTAGAGAGCCCATCCTATAATAGTGTGACAATCATTATTTCAGGTATTTTATAGTGATGATTGGTGGCCAGCTAAACATAGTTGCCTATGTATAAGGCTGTATGTCCAAAATTTCCTGAAGGAAGGCACTTGCATGGTGTTTAAGAAAGAACAGAAAAAGGCCAGATTAGTTTAGAGGGGAAGGTGAATTGATTGTATCCAGATCAGGGTTTCTGGAGAGGTGAGTTGGAGGAGAGGAATAAACAGAATGGTGAAAGAAGGAAAGAAAGATTAATTGAGTGAAAGCAAAAGTAAAAGGGGAAGCCTTTTCCTAATTTGGTTGACAGTGAAGAGTTTAAGGAACAGAAAAATAGGTATGTGTAGGCAAAAAGAAATTATGACCCTAAGATGTAATGATTAGAACTCTAGTCCTGGGAGATACTATAGGGAAAATAAGACAAGTTTGGGCTATGCTATTTCAACCTTTGTGTTTAATTTTGCTTTAATTGGACTTTCACAAAGCGAATTTATCACAGAATTATTTTTCCATAAATTAAGAACCTGCACAATAGCCCTTGGGAGAACACTGAGCTAATAGTAATAGGAACTAAGGATTGCTAATTAATGGACCTCTACCATAATCATTGCTTCTTTGGAACAAAAATGATTAGATTTAGGTCATACATATTATTCTGTCCTCTTTCTTTATTAAGTTATAAAGATACATTGAATTGAAATGGATTTACCATTCAATATTGTTAAACTTCTGGAATACAAGATTATTCTAAATCCAGGTCATGAAGGTAAGACCTCTTCATTTAGAATCCTCAGACCCTCATAATTTTTAAAGAAGTAGCACGGTTAGATTATAGTGTTTTGACTCTTAAAGATTTTTTGAAGGGGGGTGTTTCTTTGCTTACTTTATAAATACAGTATTTCTAATTAGAATGGAGCTGCACAAAGCCTTCTTAATTTCTAGCTAAGCTATTAAAGAATGAGGAAGAATTCTTTTTTTTTTTTTATGTTCAGTTAGCCAGCATGTAGTACATCGTAAGTTTTTGATGTAGTGTTCAGTGATTCATTAGTTGCGTATAACACCCAATGCTCATCCCAACAGGTGCCCTCCTTAATACCCATCACCCAGTTACCCCATCCCCCCACCCCCTCCCTTCTGTAACCCTCGGTTTGTTTCCAGGAGTCCAGAGTCTTTCATGGTAGGTCTCAAGAATGAGGAAGAATTCTTAAAGTCTGAAAATTTGGCTTATAAACATTTAGTTCCAAAAAGATATCTTTTTATTTTTTTAAAGATTTTATTTATTTATTTGACAGAGAGAGACACAGCGAGAGAGGGAACACAAGCAGGGGGAGTGGGAGAGGGAGAAGCAGGCTTCCCGTGGAGCAGGGAGCCCGATGCGGGACTCGATCCCAGGACCCTGGGATCATGACCTGAGCCAAAGGCAGACGCCTAACGACTGAGCCACCCAGGCGCCCAAAGATATCTTTTTTTTTTTTTACATTTTTTTTTTTTTTTTTTTTTT